>NC_085031.1:6584740-6866411 GCF_963692335.1 Osmerus eperlanus
AATTAAAACAATCATCAATGAACTTTAAATTAGTCTGGTGTAAAATAATCTCTTTCTTGTGCTTTAATAATTAGCAGGCAGCACGGTGGAGGTATTAATTGCATTTACTCTCCTGCCTGGGGAGAGAGGGGGGGGAGGACAGAGAGAGGGGGGGGGAGGGGGGGGGCTGAGGACAGTGGAGGAGGAGAGGAGAGGAGGTGGTGGATGAGAGGGGGAGTTATAACATGGCCAACTCTGTCTCCTGAAATAGAGAATTCCCATGAATTGTGTAGAAAGTGGGCTGGAGTGTGTGGGCCCCTGGGTGTGGGCCCCAGGGAGGGCTGCCTACCCTTAATTAGCCCCGCACTGCTCTCACATTGATTGAAATGCAGCACATCAATTATTAAGCCTAACTGTTTTTATAACTCCCTCCTGTCAAACACACACACACACACACACACACAGCTTGTAACAGTAGGGGAGAGAGAGGTGTGTGCTGACAAACGGGTGGCATTTCTTTCTTAACAGGATGGTGAAAAAAACAGGTGACACATACACACACACATCTACACTGGGGTAAATGTTCCTTGCAGGGTTTAAACCCAACCTCCCATTCTCCAAAACCAGGCCTGTACCATCAGACCAAGAGGATATTGCAGATGGGCTGCATGTCACGTGATCACAAGCATCATGCCGTGACTTCTGACCCCAGAACAGTGTCTGGGGTCTTCCCAGGTCACCAAAAAACTCAAATGTGGTTTCATTTTTTTAACTTGTTACTTAGTTAGTTAATTGCTTACTTACTAAGTTACTTAGGTTGATGACAGACATCACGCTAAAGATACAGAAGTCTATGATGTCATCACACCAGACCCTCAGCCCATTAGGAAAACACTCCTAATCAGTTTAATGGCTTTAATTACCTCCTAACACACACACAATCACTGCTTACACACAGCTGCTGCCAGCTTCTCACATTGGAGGCTCTCGCTCACTGCTGCCTCCTGCTGTTTGTTAATGGAGCCTGCGGGAGGCAGAGTGGAGCCAGCCTGTCCCTGGTAGAGGCTCGGTGCTGAGATGAGCCAGAGAAACATGCCCATCAGGCCGGAGACAGCACTGTGACCCTGCCTCCCTGCACAACCTCTCGCTCTTTCTTTTCTCCCTCTCCCTCTCTTTCTCTCTCGTTCCAACTGCCATCCTCCTTCTGTCCCTGCCTCTGTCCCTGGTCCTATTCCTGCCTCTGTCCCCGGTGCTGACCCCGGTCCTGCAGTCACTGTGCCTCCGAGTGGAAAACTCATCTGGGCCAAATGACCTGGCGGGGCCCCTCTGTGCTCCAGTTACCTGGTTCTTCCTGGGTCAGGCAGCCAGCAGAAAGCCCAGCCTGGACATCCTACACTCGTGCTGGACAAGTCAGCCGGCCCACGCCACAAAGACTCTTGGAGGGCCTTTGTGAAGGAGGCCGGGGTCAACCATAGGTTAGGACAACGTCTTAATTAGGAGCGGTAACTTATACATGATTAAGCTGCACCAGGTCCACGGGACGGACAAAAGCCCTCTGCAGGGTTTTTGTCTGAGGTCGAGAGGGTCAAACGTAAGGAAGTCTTACAGGAACGCCACGCAACGCTAGCGCCCCACAAAGCTGCTAGGGACATCCAACAAAGGCACGAGGTGGATGTGAGGGCCCGTGTGCCCGTGTCGGCGGGGCCCGCTTCACGTTCAGCCGGCTCGGAGACCAAGACGACAGCTTTCGCTTTCCCACACAGGGAGGCCAGGGTTTGTTTACTGTGGGTTATATCAGGTCATCAGCAACCACAAGGAAAAGGACACGGTTGCCTCTTAAAAACCCCTTCAGAAACAAGACATGCTGCCACAGGTAAACCCCTCAGACAGCAGACGCTCACATGTAACCGCCTGGGTATTACACAGTGAGGGAAGAGCTTCCTGGTAGCGCGGGGAGTCAACTGGTCACAGGGGGCCAGGGAGAAGGCTGCGCCAAACCACTAAAAACATCATCCATGTTAAACTCGGCATGAATAATAGACTGCAGTGGTTATCAGTCTCCTCCCCGCAAGGCTTTTTAATGTGTTGGGAGACGTTTGATGGAGCTGCTCGTAGGAGCGAGGCCCAGCTCTGTGGCGGGAGAAGTGGGTGGTTTTAGGAGGGGTGTGGAACCGCAATCGGTGCTAAGCATTAGCCCTATGTTTCTATCATTCAAACAATTGTTTGTTTTTGCAAGCTGAGGTTTGCGTTTACATTTATTCACTTGTCAGCATCCAAAAAGACGTACAAATAGTGTATATAGTTACAAAGTGCAGCAGACGTGGATAGTTTGAACTATTCTCATTTCTATAGTCCAGACAGAAGGTTCCATTCTCTCGTCCTGCACCAGGACCAACCCAACCCAGACAGGAGTGGTTGCATGATGGGAACTCTGGACTATTACTGTGCCCGCAGCTCTCTCTGCTGGACAGTTGTGAGAACACCACATTTGGGGGACTTGGGCTAACAGTACCAGAGAAAACACAACCCATATTAATATCATAATAATCAAATATTATATTCCCAACCACAGTGATCAGCATGTTATTAGTTGAACAAAGATCCCCTAGAGCTTTGATCTTTTTTTAAACATACAGAGAATACAGATACCCTGAGTACAGCCTAACCTTTCATCTGCAAACAACAGTCTACACAGCAACATCCAGAGAAGTCAAACTTTTATTAGTGTACTTAAGTCTGCATACTGTATGTAACACCTGATGAGCTCAGAGACCACATCCTACAGCAACAGCACATTTCTATTGGAAACACAAGCTCATCCACTGTCAAATGCTTTGCAGTTAAAAACGAATGAAAAAAAAAAAAAGTGTGTGGAACTAAATGACTGTGTATAAATGTATATACATCCACAGTTATATGCATATACATCTGGTCCACATCCAGGTCTCATCTGCACACTGTCGCCTACAGCCACAGAGGTTACAGGTTGTCACAACGATTCACTCATGACACCGGCAGTCCTGTTGTACTCACTGTGTCCACACTCTCACACCGTACTACAAACACCTAGATAGAATAGCAGGCTTGGGCTGGGGAGGGGGGGGGGGGGGGGGGTCAGCCTAGTCAAATACTAGAACCAAGTACGGGAGACGAGATGGGTGAGGGGCTTGTTTGAGCTAAACAGGAAGTGTGATGGTCTAGGTGAAGGGTTGCTTGAGCTAAACAGAAAGTGTGAATGTATAGGGTGAGGGGCTTGTTTGAGCAGGTCTCTCTACTGTAGACAGCAGACCAGTCAGACACAGCAACTTTGCTACTTCTCATTTCATGAGGCCCAAAGTGGGCAAGATCAAAAGAAATGCTCAATTCTAAATGAAAAAAAAGTTTTAAAGATTTTAAATATATTTATATATAAAAATACATGGAAATACAAAAAGTTAGCTAAAAGGAAAAAATAAATGGTGCAAAATTATGCTAGACTAGTAAATCAATACTTAAAGCTTAAATATTTGACGTTTGAAAGATTTTGACCGCAAAAAGAAGATTTAGTAACCAACTGCTCGGTTTGGTCCGTAGGACCGTTTTGATTGGCAACACTCACTCCAGACGTGTGCAGGAAGGAGAACACAGACTTGTGCTAGAACGCTGACATTGGGCCACATTCTCTAGTCTGCTGTGGAGAAAAAAACGGTCTGATTGTACGTGTAACTTCTGGGTCTTTCCGTCTTCTTGGACGTTCCTCTTCAACATGGTGGACAGCCACTCACTCACTACAAAGGCAACACTTTTTTTTTTTATATAGAGGGGAGTAAAGAGGAGAGAGAGAGATAGGAGGGACAGATAGGGAGAAAAGAGAAAGCAGAGGGTGTGGTAAGACTGACTAGCATGTCAAATAATGTGCTGCTCGTCCTCCCTCAGCACACCACTAGAGGGAGACCTTGTCGTGGTCTCTGTGGTCTGGTCCCAGCCTCCTGAAGCTGTGTCCAGGACACAAACATCCCTCAGAGGGCCCTCTGTCTCTGTCTCTGTCTCTGTCTCTGTCTCTGTCTCTGTCTCTGTCTCTGTCTCTGTCTCTGTCTCTGTCTCTGTCGGTTGTCCGGCTTCAGACGTTGACACAATCTGAACAGCATCCATTAGGGGCACACTTTATGGACTTAGGGGTAACTGACCATGTGTGTTTGTTTGTGAGAGAGAGTCAAAATAAATCTTATAAGGGAATAGAATTGGGGAATATACAGAGTCTGTTTGATGGTTTTTCTGGTGATGATGAACTGGGGGTTTAGGGAAATACTGGTTGAAGGTCAGGGGTCATTAAGACATGCTGGAACAGCGCACGGAGGGCGAGCCCATCTGGGTCAGAACCTTGTCCAGCCACTGGAGAGGCCCATTGAGGTGCAGCTCGATCCAGCAGGGAGTGCTGGTTACTGTCTGGCGTCTGCAACAACAGACACACAGGTGTTTAGACAGACAGACAGACAGACATACAGTCCTTACCTGTGTCCAATGCCCCCTAGATTGTAAGCCTCCCAGCTTCAAACCCACCTCCCAGCCTCACCCCTTCCCCACCCCCCATAACCCTCACCTGTACTCAGCCCCCCAGCCCTTGACAAAGCTCATGCGGATGGTGCACATGCGAGTCAGCTGGTAGACAGCCTCGAAGCCCTGGTTCACAGACTGGGCCAGCAGGGCTGCAAACTCCTGGTTGTTGAAGATCTTCAGGTTACAGCCTGGTGAAGAAAACACATCATTATCCTTCTCATCTCTCCCCTTTCTCCTCTCCTCCCCCCTGTCCTCCCCCCTCTCCTCCCCCCTGTCCTCCCCCCTCTCCTCCCCCCTGTCCTCCCCCCTGTCCTCCCCCCTGTCCTCCCCCCTGTCCTCCCCCCTCTCCTCCCCCCTGTCCTCCCCCCTCTCCTCCCCCCTCTCCTCCCCCCTCTCCTCCCCCCTGTCCTCTCACCAGGTGGAATCTTGCAGACGGTTGCCGGGTGCCAGCCGTAGCGTTGGTTACAGTTGGGGCTCTGGACAAAGATGGCGCTGTCGCTGAGACACTCTGCGAACACCTCTCCTCCGATGTAGTAAAGACGCACGCCCCTGCCTGCACTCACACACACACACACACACCAGGTGAGTGTTGGTATGAGGGGAACGTATGTGTGTGTGTGTGTCTGGGGCTGGCCCACCTATATGTCTCCGTGTCATCTCCACGGTAGCGTTGCGGTTGACGTTGGAGAGCAGGCCAAGGCAGAAGCGCTCAGAGTTGGAGGGGTCTGTGAAGCCGTCCACCGTCAGCGAGGGCTGCGAGGCGTGGAAGGTCTCCCCCACCCGCTGGTTCAGCTCGTAGTAGGCTATTGAGCACCAGAACGCCGGCTCTGAGTACGTCACCGGCTGGAGGTCTGGAGGGGGGGGGGGGGGGGGGGGGACGACAGAGATGGAGAGACAGTGTGAGTGTTGTCGGACAATAGACGGTTGAAGGTCTTCAGGTTCCAGTCTTGTGGAGAGAACATAGAATCAGCGTCTTCTTCTTCCCTCATTCCCGTTCTTCCCTTCCCCAAGTATGTGTGTGTGTGTGTGTGTGTGTTTAAATATGTGTGTGTGTTAGGGGTCTTGTGTTACCCAGGCCATGACTGACAGGCGACAATGTTCCACTAGGTGACAGTTCAGCTGGAGAACCTAGATGGAAACACAGACTCACTTTACATCACATCTGTCCCGGTCCTAATGTACTACATGCTAGAACTGTACTACCCTAGTACACTAGACCAGGCCCACACTCGTACCTGTGTCCATGGACTGGTTCAGGGGTTGATCGCTGGTCTCTCCATCCTCACTTATGTATCCCGGTGGAGGGGTCTCTGTAACACAAGAGAGGTGTTGGAGGAGGGGTGTGTATAGGAGAAGAAGTGTGTGTGTGTGTGTGAGAGTGAGTGAGTGAGTGAGTGAGTGAGTGAGTGAGTGAGTGAGTGAGAGAGAGAGAGACTGACCTGGGATGTAGTTGTTGGGGGGCTCCATGCCTGCAGGGAAGTTGGTGTTCTCAGGGATGGAGTGTGTGTAGTCGTCCAGAGGGGGGAGCTCTGTCAGGATCTCTGTATGTCTGGGAACCAGCACTGGAGGAAGGACTGGAGGAGAGGGGAGGAGAGGAGGGGGAGGGTAGCGGAGGACAGGAGAGGCGAGGAAGGGGGGGGAGAAGAGGAGAGTTCAAATTCCACCCAGCAGACCACATCTCCAGCTGGCCTGTACGGTGCCAGGTGAGAGGTCAGGGGTCGTACCTGGGGTCTCCACCCTCTGGTAGTGGTAGGGGTTGACGCACACCTCGTCCTTCTTCAGGTGGAAGGCGTACTGGCAGGCCTCCATGGCCCGCAGCTCGTGGTGGCTGTGGAGATCTGGCCAGCGCCACAGGCGACAGTAGATCACATGGGGGAGGCCCTTCCTGTGGGACACCTGGAGACGGCCATCCAGAGACCTGGGGAGGAGGTGGAGGAGGAGTCAAAACTTAATGCTTTAGGACAGCGTTCCTAACGCTAACCCTAACCCGATAATTGGGGCTTCCCTCCTCTAATCCCATTGGAGGACAAAAAAAGGCTTGGGTTCCTCTCCTGACATTTTGTCCTCCGATGGGGTTGGAAGCAGAGCTGGGGCCAGTAGTAGGACACACACAGAGACGTTTGAGACACAAAGAGGAAGCACACAGGAAGGCGGCGCAGGTCACATGAGCACACTCGAAGGGTCACATGACAGCATGTACACGGTCACGTGGCGAAGCGGAGGGCATAGTCACCTGGTATGGTCAGGGAAGCCGTACATTCCAGAGGTATCCCACTTCTCTATGGTGTGAGCTGAACTCAGACCCCAGATCTCAGAACAGTTGCTGTGGTCAAGAACACATGGCAGGAACACATAAACGGACCAAAAAATCAAATAAAAAACGATGACAAAACGTGAAATCATGATTCCCTCAGACACACGGAGGAGATGGATGACATGAAGATGGTCAAACAGGCAGATGAGTCTTGGTCTAGCATGACAGGATCGATAAAGGTAAGGGTAACAAAAAAAGCAGGAAGGAGGAAAAAAGAGAGAAAGAAAGAAAGAAAGAAAGGAGAGAAGGAAGGAAGGAAAAGATGTGTGTAGGAAGCTGGGGATCTCATCTTGCTAGGCGAGTGAAACCGTTCAAACCCCAGCCAGATGACACAAACAAGCACCGAGGCTCTATGGACATGACAAACCACATGTGACAGGTGTATGGTAATGTGTGATGGAAAACAACTGCTCCTTGAGATTCTGAAGCTGCATCACCCCTTTACTCACCCCTCCCACTCCCTCACCCTCTCTCCTCCCGCTCCGTATCCCTCACCCTCTCTCCTCCCGCTCCCTATCCATCACCCTCTCTCCTCCCGCTCCCTATCCCTCACCCTCTCTCCTCCCGCTCCGTATCCCTCACCCTCTCTCCTCCCGCTCCCTATCCCTCACCCTCTCCTTCCTTCCCTCCCTATCCCTCTAAACATGTCTCAGTCCTACGGTTCCAAGGTCAAGTAGGTAGTTACAATTACAACACAGTCTCCCACAGTGGGAAAGGGAAAACAGGACGGAGACAGAGAGATCCTACCTGGGATCACAACAGTCAAAAACATTCAACAGACAAATCATTTGATTGATTGGTTTTACCAATCACCTGTCATCTAGACCAGCCAACCTAATTGGTTGACGGGTCAGACAGCTGTGGACACACATGGACAACTAATCCTTGCTTTGATACAGAGTGTGAAAGTGCTGACTCGCTCGTCCTGCTCATGTCATGTGATACAGGAAGTCTGCTCACAGGAAGACAGAATCGTGTGACTAGGCCAAGTGGGCACCACAGACACCTAGACAGTCTGACAAATCTACACATCACCTGTCTCCCAGAATAACCAGTCTTGATGATCTGTCGATCACCTGTCAACCTCAGTAACTGACCTCTTGATAACCTCTCGAGAGGGGGTGACTGAGTTAGTACATTAACTTTACACTAATCAGTGTGTGTGTCAGTGAAGGGAATCCATCCCATCTGAACAGCCCAGCATGCCATAGAGCGCCCACGGCTTTGTTGTTGCTGCTGCATGTCAGAACAACCAGCTGAGTCTGGCAGGAAAACAGGAAATCCTCCTGAACAGCTAGCCCTGGCTGGGTTTCACTTCTGCAGTTTCCAGCAACATAGACATGGCCGTCTGTCCTTTGAACCCCCGAAACTGAGATGTGTGTCTGTGTGTGTGTGTTTGCATGTGGGGTGGGGGGGGCGTGCAAGTGAGTGCGTGACTAGGAGAGCTTAGCAGATATATCTATTGATGATCTACTGCTCGGATAATGATATGTGTGTGTGTGTGTGTGGGTGCGCCTCTTTACCTAGGGATGGTGACACACTTGGTGTTGCAGTTCTGGGAGCTGATGGCCTTCTCCAGCTCCTCCAGCTGCCCCGTCTTCTTCAGCTTCTTCACCAGGCTCTTCACAGCCTTCTCACACCACTTCTCCTCCTGGGCGTTGAGCTCCACCCCTCCGCTGCCAGCGCCGCCGGAGCCCGCCGGACTCTTTTTCCAACCCAGGAGACGCTTCACCACCGGGGGCGTGAAGGGCAGGATGGAGGACATGGTGGGCAAGTGGATGGGGGTTTGGGGGGGGGGAGGGCAACAGTGAAGGGGGGAGAACAGTCGTCCCCTCCTGGAACCAGGGAGGGGAGGGTGGAGGTGGGCAGGAATGTCGGGACACAAAGGAGTGTGCACAGCAATGGCACAGGCACTTGTAGGCTGACTTCACCTCTGACTCGACGAGGCAGGGAGCACTTGTTTGGGGTTCTGCCACAAACACATAGACAGGCACATAAATCAGAGATAGTGGTGAGACGGATGTGATACGAAGTCGGAGGCTATACCTGTGCAGCTCCGTTAGAACTGAGTATCGGAAGTTAATAATTTTAGATAGAGCACTATGTAGTTAACTGGAGCAGAAAGAGACTCAGGAGCCTAATTTTAAGTGCACGCGCATTTAACATAATATGAGAACTGGGTTGAATTAAACTGTCAGTTTCCAAAGCACAAAGATCCGTTCATTCGAATCAAAAGACAATCCTATCACATACTTAGCGGCGAAACAAAGGATAACTCGCCTGCAGCACACACGGAAGCGTGCCTGAGATATGTCTGCGGTTGTTACTTTGTATCCGATGGTTCTACTCCGGCATTGGGCATGCAGACAGGCTTGGCTACAACATACACACACACACACACACATCAGGGACCTGAATTAATTACCCGTAATAATACCAATCATGAATCAGAAAATAAACAAGCTATCACAAGTTGTGCAGTGAAGCAAACGCAACCCCTACACACATTCTTGAAAGCCCGTAAGCCAATTACATAACACAGCGGATTGTTCATGCTTCTTTTGTTTGCATTGACTGACAGTTCTACCTAAAAAAAATGCTAGCAAGCTTGCTACTTTGTATAAGAGACCAAAAAGCAGGTTTGGGACATGTTTACAACTAGCGGCTGTCCCTGTGCCATGTTTGATGGACTTACCCAGAGTGGAAATCACTGACTGTTGGGCAACCAAGAGTAACACTGACAAATATTCCGTCGGTCCGTCTCTAACGGTATTTCTATATAGTTTAGCTAATGTTTTCCTCCCGTGCCGCCGGACGATGGCCCATCGTACATAGCTCAACCAAACATAATCAGACACAATTGTCTGTCCCTCCTCCCGCTCGCTCCTATTGGCTAAGGATCCATTTTCAATCGGATAACCTGAGGATATCTCTCTCGTGGACTGGCTTGAGATTGTGTCGATCACTGCCTCTTTTGCGCTCTACGACCGCTTGTAAACCAATGCATAGCTAGATTTCTTACACAAAATTAGCAGATACTACTGCCATAGACTGGCAGCTTAATATTAATCAGTTAAAATTATACATTCGTTACATTAGGCAACTGTCTGGGAATGCCTGTCATCTTGAACATTGTTAAATCACACCACGCCACATGCAGACTTTACAATAATCAAAAGTATTTAGCATATTCAATATGTGGATTTTTTGTTGTTGTTACAATTCAGGTTCCTCCACACGCAAATAAGGTCGCGCCCATCTTTATCTGAAATGTTGCGCTTGTTGATAGTGGTTGCCAAGCGCGCTGCTGCCAGACAAAACTGCATTGATTATTCGTGTGAGAGACGATTATCGAGCGCAAATCCGATATACAGAAAGTGGAGAACACGGCGTTGAACACGTGAAAGTATGGAATTTTGTTGTTCTCGCTGTAAAATGACTTTCAGGTCATCTCTTCTCCTGGACAAGCACAAGGAGAAGTTCTGCATTGGCGGAGAGTTTATAAAAACCCAGGAGCCAGAGACGCCACTGGACATGGTAACAGCGGGGGAGCAAATCAATTCCGTGTCAGTAGCAAATGATTGTGTTTGGCTAAAATTCGATTAAAAGGGATTGAGGGTCAACCAGGATAGGTTCCTGGAGTGTCTAACTGAGGATGGTTGTTCGGCCCCTCTCCAGCTTGAGAGAGTCAGGGAGCTGCAGAGAAGACGGCAGGAGCTGAGGAGAAGGACAGAGGACACCCGGAGGGTGGAGGGAGGCCAGGGGGTGAAGGACCGACACACCCCAGAGGAGAAGCCCCACACTGGAACACTGAGACCAGTGCCTTACAGGAACACCCACAGTGAACCAGTAAGCACATTTTAATTCACGTGCTAAATCGTTTATTACAAGTTAATTATCAAGGTTTTTCTATAGGTTTCATGGTTATGTCGTGCAGCGTAAAGTGGTGACTGTCTGTGCCCCATCCTCTTCCCTGCAGTCAGGGAGGGCATGGGGGGGATTGGGGTCTGGCCTGGGAGGGCCCGACTCCAGAACCCGGTCAGAGGACCACACAGCACAACTGACCCAACTGACACACCAGAACCCGAACCTAGAGAGACAAAGGAGAGGTATTCTACTGAGTATTTAGTGCTGGGTCATGCATTAAGGGATGGATGGATGGATAGATAGATGGATTCTTAACAAATTCTTGAATCTTCAAATACGGTACTTCATACATAACACTATGATGTGATGACGCTACCCCGCTCTACCCACCCCAAGACATGGGGCAGAGGCAGATGGAGATGTCTGCACACAGCAGGAGAGTGTCTGAGCTGGAGAAGATGCTGTGTGAACTCACGCTGCAGGAGCACAGGAACACACACCTGCTGGAGACACTACTGGAAAACCTGCAGCAGCCTAGCACTCAGACACTGTCAGTACACACACACACACACCGTCACTATCAGCGCGCACACACACACACAGACATGGTCAGCACACAAACACACACACTGTCTTCTATGTTGATTTAAGATCATATTGTTCCGTGAGAACAGGTAACCATGTGTACACTATCTCCTTCAGGAGAGGGACTGTTCCCAGCAGACACAGATACTCTCGTGCCCACACCCCACAGGAACATCCCAGACACCCCCCCCAGGAAGATCCCAGACACCCCCCCCAGGCCCTCGTAGCACCCGGTGACACCCACACATACGTGCCCGTATATGGTGGTGCAGGTCTTTCAGCAGAGATCAGGTAATCACACACACAGCTCTATTAGACTACGCAATACTGACTGTCAACACAAAACATGCGTGTCCTCTGTAGCTGTTGATACAGTTTAACATTGACTGCTGTGTGTTCTCTGTTTGGCCCCTTCAGCTGCCTGCGTCTCACCTATCTCCAACATGGCGGCTGTGAGGTGGCCATTTTGGCTCAGTTGCAGGATATGCTGGATGAAGCCTTAAAGTTGGAGGGAAACCAGAGGATCTGGCCCCACACTAGCCAGCCCCAGCAGAGGGACCGGAGCAAAAGTAAGACATAATTTTCTCTCTCTCTCTCTCTCTCTCTCTCTCTCTCTCTCTCTCTCTCTCTCTCTCTCTCTCTCTCTCTCTCTCTCTCTCTCTCTCTCTCTCTCTCTCTCTCTCTCTATCTCTTGCTCGCTCTCGCTCGCTCTCTCTCTCTCTCTCTCCATCATTCCTAACTCTGTCTCCTCTCTTGGGTGTCCAGGCAGAAAGCCAGAACCCAGAAGAGGGCCTTCCCTGGCTGGGCTGAGCAGACGGGAGCTGTGGGAGGTGGAGGAGGAGAACCGGAGGCTGCAGGAGGAGATCCTCCTGGCACAGCTAAGGAGGAGCAGGAGGCCCACAAGAGGACTCTCTGACCATCATCTGTCAGCCATGAAGATGGACCTGGACCTGCTGAAGCACGAGATGGAGATTCAGAAAATGAGGAGGCAGATGCTCACCAGCAAGACGCCTGGGTCACCCCTGCGTTTCCCCCCTCTGGTACTGGTCTATAGCTAACCCTGCTCTATGGTACTGGTACTGGTCCATAGCTAATCCTGCTCTTCTGGTACTGGTCTGTGTCCTCAGGTCCAGGTGAGGTCAGAGACTCCAGCTCTACAGCATCTGTCTCTGGAGGCTTCTGAAGATCTGGACCCTGCTCCCTATGACCCTATGTTAGTCTCACCCCTCGCTCTCTCTCTCTCTCTCTCTCTCTCTCTCTCTCTCTCTCTCTCTCTCTCTCTCTCTCTCTCTCTCTCGCCCTCCATCATGAACAAGAGAAATATGGATGTTTTTAGAAACGTCATGCAAAGAAAATAAAAGATGCATTAAAGTTACAGTAAATCTATGGAGTAAAGACAATAGGCATAGTATGTAGTTGATTGCTCAAAGAAAGCGCAACTGGAGAAAGTTACAGGTGCACACTGAACATGAGCCAGTGGTAGAGGGAGATATATTTTATTACTCCCATCCAATATTTAGAATTTTTTTGAGTGATAAGGGGAATGCTGTGGCAAGGTCAGAGATAACTGCAGGCTCAGATAGGAGTGTATGTGGGAGGGGGGGCACACATCCTGTTGTTGTGATTATTGAAAGTGATTATATAATTATAAAAGTGGAAGTTAGTTAGCAGTTGTGAACCTGTTAGCCCTTGTTGTCAAATGCATTGGGAAGAAGCCTTGGTCTATTTAAAGTGTATTAGTAAGCTGCACTCACCCATTTGAACATATATAGAGGACCCTTATTATGGGATATGTATATCTATTCTGTATATATATGTATATATATTTAATATATATTAAACGTGTGAGCTGTTCTCATCCCCTCACTGCTGTGTGTCCCCAGGGCGGGGCTGGTGGTATTCTATGACTGTGTGCTGGGACTCTCTCCAGACTTTAGGGTGTGCAGGCTGGAGGTAAGCCTGTCCAGTGGAGACCAGGAGCTGAGCAGCCCCACACCCTTGCCCCCAGCACACTCCCAGCCTGTCAGCCTGTCTGCCCTGCCACCACTCCCCCAGCAGTCCAGAGGAAGCATGGCCATTTTCGCCACCAGACAGGCAGTGCCCATGTGAGCCTGCCTTCCTTTCTTCCTTAGCTACCTAGCCTAGCTAGCATACCTACTTTAATGTGGATGTGAAACTTTTACAGGGTGTCATTTTGTAACAAATACAAGGTCCTATATTTTGGTGTCCTCCTACCTTAGTAGTATCTGTCCCTCCCTCCTACCCCAGGCTCCTCCCCTCCTCCTCCATCTCCCTGGGGCTCCAGCTGCAGGCCTCGGGAGGATATGACACGTGTGGACAGGAAGTGAGGCGCCTGGTGCCACGGGGCTGGAGCAAAGTTGATCTGTTTGACAAACACAACCGTGTGCTCAGCGGGAGGTGGAAGGTTCTGGTCCGCGTACTACCGGTCCGACCCGGTCTAACCTCAAGAGAGATCAATACTATCCCTCAGGTGACAGTAGAGAAGGGCCCGCTTTCAGTACAGAAACTCGGCTCTTTTTGTCAGTCCGGATCGTTTCAATACACTCACCCTCTTTCGTCTTACCTTCCTTGTTGTCATAGCATTGCTGTGTGACATCTGTACAGCACCACACTCACATTTGACCTCAGCGTTGCACATAAAGCTGATTGCATGAACTGCTTGGATGGGACTGTTATGTGATGGCTGAAAGTAAAAACTGCACACGTTGGTGCCCCACCCCTCTTTCAGTCTCCACTGTATGTTGCCCCCACCTCCACCCCCACCCCACGTCCCTCCTGTAGCTGGACCGTGCAGAACTGTACCTCAGGGTCGTAAATGCCAGAGATGCAGACTCCCAGAGCTGTGAGGTCATCAGTCTCAGCTCCATGGGTCTCTACAGATACCCCCCTCTGGTAGGGACTCCCCACCGCACGCACACACATACAGGGGTGTTCATGGGGTTGTAATTTTGAAATAATTTCTCTATACCTCTCTTCCTTTCTCCCTCCATCACTATCCCTTCAACCGTCACCAGATTAGTGAAAGGAGCACACACCTCGATCCCTCCCAGAACCGGTACCAGGCTCGGGACCAGTGCCAGGCCCAACTGACAGCCTTCCCCCCCAGCTTTCAGCAAGGGGATCCTGGGGAGCCTGAAGACCCTACCCTGCTGTCCTATCTGCAGGACTGACAGAGCTGCAGTTCTTCACTAATGATAATGATGAGGATGATGAGCTGATCTGAGATTCTTGTCTAATAAAATGTCAATGATTTGTAAGGGTTATAATAAAAAAGTGTCCTATTATTTATACAACATCTCTGGATCCTACAGCATTTTTTTTCCCCAGCGCGCAACGGTGTGTGAAATCACGTGTCACCCAACCACCTGCCAGTCCTAATCAGTTCTTAATTAACTCCAAGCTTTGAGAAATCTCCGGCGGGTTGAAGTTGATTTAAAGTGTTCCGACTCGACTCTCCTTAATTGTGTCAAGCAACCTGCTGCGGCGTTTTTCAGTCATGGAATTACGTCCGTTCGCTTATTTTATATTAGGCCTACTTACGAGTTTGGGATATATACAAGGTAAAAGCCAATCTACTCTTTAACGTTCACGCCGCTGTATATTGCGGTTCGTTGCTGTTATCATAATCATAAAAAATATAAATCAAAGCTTGTGTGTGTCTGCACATGCAGGTAAAAGTTGTGGACCAAACCGATGGCAGTGTGATGATGGATCGTGCGTGCCTCCGGAATGGAGGTGTGACGGGGATGGAGACTGTTTGGACGGCTCGGATGAGATGAACTGCGGTGGGTTTCGGTGGCAGTTACAATGTTTTTTTTTCTTCACATTACGATGTCATCCGAAGGTTCTCTGATAGAAAACGTGTGGATTTGCAATCCAGTATGGTTCTCAATACAGATTCATGAAGGATATAGCTATTGTAGATTTGTCTGCCTTTTCCTCCTTGTCCCTAGAGTGTCTGCACGGCCAGTTTTTTTGCGCGGGCTCTCGGGTGTGTGTGAGTGAGTCAGCGCGGTGTGATGGTCAGCAACAGTGTGCCGACGGTTCCGATGAGTTGAACTGCACCGTCAGTCTGGCCCAGCACCAAAACCAGGAGCCAGGGTGTCTAGAAGGAGACTGGACCTGCAAGAACAAGATATGCATCCCCAAGGAGCTCAGCTGTAACGGGGCCAACGACTGCATGGACAATTCTGACGAAACGGACTGTGGTGAGCGCTGGGGTAATCTACAGGTTTGGGGGTCATCTTTGTGAGCTGGGAAACATCTAAAACACGCAGGGCAGGGGGAGGACCAGGATTGAGAACCACTTGCTTTAGACATGGATCAAATACAATTGTTTGTGCAGGAAGCTGTGACCGGGCTAGTCTGCGTTGTCCTGGAGGGCTGTGTTACTCCACTCAGGAGAAGTGTGACGGCAAGGTCCAGTGTTCTGATGGCAGCGATGAACCTTCAACTTGTGGTAAAACTGACTCACATTTCATCCAGACAACTTCTATTCTGCATAAAAAAACATAAATGATCTCTGCCTGTGGCTCAGCTTGTCTTCCCCGTAAATCAGTCCTGTGGTTGACCTGTGTTTGTGGTTCTTATGCAGGCCGAAGCTGCTCCATGTCTAACGGAGGCTGCAGCCACAGGTGTGTACCCCAGACCTGGGGAACCCTGTGCGTCTGCCCCCCCGGCTGGAAGCTGTCTGCTAACGGATCCGTCTGCCTGGGTAGCCTCAACTTGGACCACAATTATAAATATATATTTATTTTTAAGACATACAAATAGTGTTTATTGAGCCCTGAAACTTCTCTTCCACCCTCCAACTCGTCTTGTTTACCGGTACCTGTTCTCCCTGGCTCAGATGTGGACGAGTGTTCCCAGGCCTACGGTCCCTGCAGCCACAGCTGTGTGAACACTGAGGGCTCGTACTACTGCCACTGCAGAGATGGCTTCCAGCAGCAGGGCAACACAAACTGCCTCCCCACAGGTGACTCGGCCTGACTCAAGTCTAACTCTGAACCAAGGACACGGGCTAGTCCTGCTGGAGCCTTACAGCCTCAGGGTTGTTGCTTATTAACCTGACTGTTAGTCTGACCACTTTACGGCCCAGAACACAAGCTAGTCCTGTTTTAGCACAGGTGACTTGAACTTTGGTAACCAGGAGGGAACTATCATTTTGACACTAACCAGATGGACTACAGCAATACATCTTGTTCTAGCCTAGCTACCTGCCTGGAGCACAGTATTCCCCAAGTTAAAGATTTCCCCGTCAGCAGCAGGCTAGATTAGTTTTTTTCTTCTTATGCCTGAATGTAGACATCCCTCCCTCTCCCCAGGTGCAGATCCCATGCTGCTGACTGAGCTGAAGGGCACCTTGGGTCTTATCAACCTGAAGACACTGCAGTTTAAGGTGGTGCATAGCATGAGTGCTGACCCGATAACCCTGGCCTACGACCTGACCCGGAGGAGCCTCTATTGGGCTGACGACCAGGGCAACATCTACAAGCAAGGCAGCGTCCTATACAGCAGTCAGTTACCAATCCTGCTTGTAGCGTCCAGGCAAGGTGGTTTGGGATCACATGGCATTTCTTGGTATAATGGTGGATTTTATAGTAAAGGCTCATTGTGTTCACGTGGTTTGAAAAAGGGGATTGAGACAACATGCATGAAACACGTAAGTCACTTGATTCTTGCTTCAGTTTGACGCTCATCGGAGAGGTAACTGTGTGTATGGCTTTACCCCTTACATTCCTTAGCTTTCATTGTTTGGTAGTTACTGCACACAAGTCATTTTCTTTCAAGGTCAAACTGGAATCAAAAGTCTGGCATGTGATTGGCTATCTGGTCAACTGTACTGGACCAATCAAAAGTCCAAGTCCATCATACTCGGGGCACCTGATGGGAGTGGCTTTGCGACCATTCTCTCCAAGAATGTTGACCCACTGGATCTGGTGCTTCTACCTAGTGAGAGGTAGAGTCCTGATTCTGTTCACTCCTGGACGGGCTGCTGGTGTCTTCACCTATCCTCCCTGAAGTCCTCACGTTTTCTTATGCCCCCCCCCCCCCCCAGCTGGATGTTCTGGGTGGACCAGGGAGCAGGTGAGCGGTTGACCCTGGAGCGTGCTGCGCTGGATGGGTCCAGCAGGATCTCCCTGGCGGTGCTGACTGGCCAGGCTCCACGGGGTCTGGCTCTGGACGTGGCTGCTCGCAAGCTCTACTGGATCAGCGACTTCAAGAAGGCGAGTGTGGCATCAACAATCCCTGACTGAAATAAAATGAATAATAATTAAAAAAATACCAATATTTAAGAATAAACTAGTGGTGTTGCGTACAAGTCGTGGTCATCACTGCGGCCTAGGTCTGCTAACGGGTTGTAACGCGAGTGGGGCATGGCTGATCCTCCTCTCCCTCCCCCACAGTCCATCGAGACTGTGCAGGTCGACGGGAGCAGGCGTTACACGCTCCGAGACTTCTTCAGCCGTGGCCAGGCATCGGGCCTGGGGGCCTTTGCAGGCTGGCTCTACTGGGCAGACGAGAAGGGGCTGTGGAGGTCCCCCCAGGACCAACCCAAACGGAAGAGCTTCCTGCAAAGGGCGCCTCTGGCCACCCTGCTGATCTACCACCATCTGCAGCAGCCCAGTGGTAGGTGACCTGAACTGCACTTCCAACTGAAAATGCTGTCCTCCCAAGCACCCCTTGGTCTTGGCCACTTCTTATTGGTGGAGGGTACATCTGTCCTTATAGCATGTTGGTATGGCTTTGTGTTTTGGGATCCAGGCCGCTCTGTGTGTGGGAGAACACCTTGCCAGCTGTGTCTTCCCTCCCAGGCCAACCCCACTGGCTTCACCTGCATGTGTTCTGATGAGAAACTCCTGCTGCCAGAAGGAACCTGTGATTGTATGTTCTAGAACATGTCCTCTGAATTCCATACTTCTGCTCTAGCGTATAGATTCTGCAACATTCTCTGTACTGTCTCCCAGATCCTAGGTTTGTCTATGGCACATCCAGCCGCGTCTACGTCCTCGAGTTTAGAGGCACAGAGACGGTGAAAACGTTGATGTTCTCGACAGACCAGGACCTCCAGTCCTTTGACATAGACTGGTATCGGGGCTGGCTGTACTGGGCCAACAGTACCGGACACGTCAAACGTTTCAGCCTCACTGTGGACCAGACTGAAGAAGTCCCAACATTACAACCAGGTATTAACTTTACACCTCACCATCTCGACATGCTATTGGAAATGATGCGGCGTCCCGGAGGGTTTTGTGTATTTCAATCCCACGCTGTGCCCTCTCCTTCCTCCAGCTTGTACAGTCAGGGTGGACCAGACAACTGGGAACGTCTTTTGGTTGTCATGCGACCAGCTCTGCATAGGGTTCACCCCCGTCTTCCTGAGCAAACCTCGGGAACTGTACCAAGCAGAAAGTGATGTCAGGGACATGTTTGTGGATTGGCTGAGGGGTGTGTTGTACTGGTTAGAGAAGGGCCATGTCAGTACCATGAATCTCACTGGAGGAGCCACCACAGAAGTGATGAAGATGGGAGATGGAGTCATTGGCAGCATGGCCCTGGACTTGAGGGCCAATAGTTTCCTGTGGAACTCTCAGGGGGAAGGTCAGTAGAGCTTAACTGTCCAATGGTGAAACTGTTTGCAAATAAGGATTACACAATCCCAAATCCCATATTTGATCCATTGTGGTGTGAAATGTTCTTCTAATAGAGCTCTTGGTGGCTTGTTTCCTCCTCCAGGCTTGACCTCTTTGAGCCTGGTCCAAGGGAAAGCTCACCTGGCAGGGAGCAGGTGGAACCCTTTAGGTTCCATCATGGCAGCCCTGGAACCCTTCATGGTGTCCTATTCTAAAGACAACATCACTCTGTGGAACCGGAAAGACGCCCGAAGAGTGTTGGATGTTTCCGTCGGCAGTGGGGTCATTGGGGTGGTCGCTTCAATGAAGAAGATACAGAAAGGTCGAGTTCACTGCTGAGGAGGGGCGTGGGGGTCATTCAATGGTTCCATCGTTGTCATGGTAACCAGTTTGTTGGTGTGTCTTTTTTTTTTGTTTGTTTCTTCCTCAGTTGCCCCGACCAACCCACCATGCAGGAGTCCCTCAGTGACGTGTCCTGGTTCTTCACTCTGCATCTCCCAGACTCAGCTGTGTGACGGACGGAGGGACTGTCCTGATGGACACGATGAGGAGAACTGTGTCACATCTTGCCCCAACAGATGTGTGATGCGCTACCAAGTTGAACAATGATTGTAGAAATGCACTAGGTCTTCACATGCCTCTAACAAGAGTTTTGTGACATTTTTTTAATGTCTCTCCCAGCTGACTTCCGCTGTAAGGACCACAGGAAGTGTGTGGCCAGGAGCCTGGTGTGTGATGGACGCTCTCATTGCCATGATGGTTCAGACGAGGTGGGATGCCCCACCATCGCCGCCCCGACCTCCAAGGCAGCAGCCCAGCGGTGCCGACTAGGTGCCAAGCAGTGCCTGGATGGGAGGGGCTGTGTTCTGCACAGCCATGTGTGTGATGGGGAGAGAGACTGTCAGGACGGCTCAGATGAGCAGGGCTGTGGTGAGAAGCTTGTTTCACCTGGTGGACGTTTTGAATGATTGGTTAACTTGCTGCTACTTCATTCAATGGGTCATCGACAAGGATAATTTGCCCTCAGAACTTTAGTTAGAGCAATCGTTCGTAAACTCTTTACTTAAAGATGGGAAGGAAAGTTGTTTGGTAGAAATACACCACTTTAGCTCGGTATCTGTCCCCTGTACCCTTAGCTTTTTCTGCTAACATTGCCTTCCAAAACCTTGGGGCTGCAACAGCACTGGAGGGCCTTCCAGAACTTGGAGGAAGTTACATAAACATGGACAAATTACATTTGTTGACAAAACATTTAAATGTTTAAACTTTCAAGACTTCAGTAATAACTTTTCTATAAAACTTGTGAGAATATAGCTGTTGTGGTTTTAAGTATTAAGATGGCCTCTTCACAGATTCCATCAACAGATCTCCACCTACACAGACACCATCTCCATCGACTCCGCCTCCACCCCCCCAGTCAAGCCAGCCTCCTCCTCCTCCGACCACTCCTCCCTGCAGGAGTCCTTCAGTGATGTGTCCTGGTTCTTCACTCTGCATCTCCCAGACTCAGCTGTGTGACCGACAGAGGGACTGTCCTGATGGATACGATGAGGACAACTGTGTCAAATCTTGTTCCAAGAAATGTGATGCCCTAAAGTTGAACTATGATTGGACAAATCCACTTGCGCAATACATGCCTCCTAATAATGTTTTGTGGCACTTTCTATGTCTATGCAGCCGACTTCCGCTGTAAGGACCGCAGGAATTGTGTGGCCAGGATCCTGGTGTGTGATGGACGCTCTCATTGCCATGATGGTTCAGACGAGGTGGGATGCCCCACCATCGCCGCCCCGACCTCCAAGGCAGCAGCCCAGCGGTGCCGACTAGGCGCCAAGCAGTGCCTGGATGGGAGGGGCTGCGTTCTGCACAGCCATGTGTGTGATGGGGAGAGAGACTGTCAGGACGGCTCAGATGAGCAGGGCTGTGGTGAGAAGCTTGAGCTGCATCTGGTGGACGTTTTGAACAATGATTGAAATTTTTTAAGAGAAAGTCAAATTGTTTTCTCAACTTAAGCTAGAGCGAAAGATCTTTTTTACTTTGCAACCCATATAGGTGAAGTTGACATTTTGAGTTGTAGAAATGCACCGCTATGGCTCGGTATGTCAAAAGCTGGGTGACGCATTATACACATGGCTTCTCTCCCCTTTATCCATTTCTGATCCAGTGGTTTTGGAAGGCAATGTGAAGGGCTTCGGGAGGACAAATATTATTTGTAATCAATTTCACACCTTCAAGACTTTAATGACTTGGTGCCCATTGTATGACAACTTATGAAAACCCAATTCTAAGTCCCAAGTTGGGCTTGTCTGGCCTCCTCTCTCCTCAGAGTCCATCAACACATCTCCAAATGTTCCTATGATCTACATGACGACAACTACTCCATATACACAGACACCATCTCCATCGACTCCGCCTCCACCCCCCCAGTCCAGCTATTCTCCTCCTCCTCCGACCACTCCTCCCTGCAGGAGTCCTTCAGTGATGTGTCCTGGTTCTTCACTCTGTATCTCCCAGACTCAGCTGTGTGACCGACAGAGGGACTGTCCTGATGGATACGATGAGGAGAACTGTGTGGATGCTTGTAAAGACCCAGGTAACTACATCCTGTCTCTCGTATTCTCGCTCTGTCTGTGCTGGACACACCTTTACACCAAGGGGGTATGGCATCAATGAGGACAGACGAGGACATTGTATTTCTGAGCGAGCAAGACTTGTTTCCTAAATGACAAGGAATTGGAAAACAAGCAATTACACTTTTCCAAAGGAATATAAGTAGGAAGCTGAGCCAAAGCAGACTTCAGTTATTGCTGCATCCAACTGCCTTTTATTTTGTTTTATCTTACAGGTGACTTCCTGTGCAAGGACAGGAGGAAGTGTGTGTCAAGGTTGGAAGTGTGCGACGGGCGTGCCCACTGCGCAGACGGCTCGGACGAGCGCGAGTGCCCGTCCTTGCCGCCATGCGTGCTGCGCTGTGACCGGGAAGAAGTCTGCCTCAGCCAGAAACAAATCTGCGACGGCAAGACGGACTGCAGGGACGGTGCAGACGAGAGAAGCTGCTGTGAGTCCCTGCCCCTAAGCGAGGCCACACTGAGCGCCAGGAGACCTTTTTTGTGGAACTGGGCGGCTGTACAAACTCTGACGTGTGTGTGTCTCTCCAGCCTCCAACAGTGCAGCCAACCCCAGGGCAGTGGCTCCGGTCCCGGTTAAGTGCAGACTGGGTTCGCTCCTCTGCAGTGACCAGAGGCAGTGTGTGCTCTACGGTCATGTGTGTGACGGAGAAGCAGACTGCCGGGATGGCTCAGACGAGCTGGGATGTGCCATCCATTGCAAAACGGGTCAGTGTTCACACACACACACACACTCGCACCACCACATGTACAACCTCTGACTAGTCTCCTTACCTGACCCAACACCCAGGTGAGTTCCAGTGTTCCCACGGCAACAGGTGCCTCCCCCAGCAGCAGGTGTGTGATGGTACTCCCCAGTGCCGCGACCGGTCTGATGAGCAGGACTGCTGGAAGCCCTCCAAGGGCTGCAGCCATCGTTGTGACAACCGGACCCGATGCATCCCTGACAGTTTCCTGTGTGACGGAGAGAGGGACTGTCTGGACGGGTCGGATGAGGGAATCTGTGGTAGGGCTGTCTAGTCTTGGGACCGGACTAGACCAGCTGAGGCTGTGCTACTGTTACTACATCACAACCACTTTTTTCCTACATGCTCTTACCCACCCGCTCCAACTGCTCTAACACCCCCCCCTCCCTTTCATTTTGTCTTCTTATTCGTCTCCACTCCCTCCACCAGCAACCAATCAGTGTGGCGCCTCAGAGTTCCGTTGCAGCAGTGGCCAGTGCGTGTCCGGTGCGCTGCGCTGCGACAGCCACGCGGACTGCAGGGACCACTCTGACGAGGCGGGCTGCGCCAAGCCTCCACGCTGCCCCCCTGAGCTGCGCTGCCCACGCAGCCACGAGTGCCTGTTGAAGGACTGGCTCTGTGACGGAGAGGAGGACTGCCTCGATGGCTCCGACGAGAAGGTGACGCGGGAAGGGGGAGGTTGATCCAAGGGGGTGGAGCAGGTTGGATGGGGGCCTTTTTTGGGGGGCTTAACCACGTCACTGGACTCGCTCCACCTGCTCGTGATGTTTCTGACGAGGCCCGCCCCGTCTCCAGAACTGCAAGGCCGCTCCTCTGAAGTGTGGGCAGTACCAGTGGGCGTGTGCCTCGAGGCAGCAGTGTGTACCCGCCAGCTGGAGGTGTGACGGAGGGATGGACTGTCATGACGGCAGCGACGAGAAAGGATGTGAGGGCTCCGAGAACACGCGCGCACGTCTATCAGCAACTTGAAGCTGCTACGCTCTACCGAGACTCCTCCCGAGTCTACAATTGTGTGTCCCGTCTCCTGACCCCCGTGTGTGTGTGTGCGCGCTTTAGGCGGACGGCCCAAGTGTGCGTCCCAGCTTTTCCAGTGCAGTAGTGAGGAGTGTGTGGACCCCAGCCTGGTGTGTAACCAGATCACCAACTGTCCAGATGGGTCTGACGAGGGCCCGGGCTGCGTTCTCCAGAACTGCACCAGCCCCGCAGCCCCTCCCTGTGAACACAGCTGCATCAGCACCCCCCATGGACCGGTTGGTAGAAAAAAACAAACATCAGTATTGTCAGGTTAACCCCCCTCCCGCAACCCACCACCACCGTCTCCTCCACCTCCCCTCGCTCTGCAGAGATGTGGCTGCGCGTCAGGCTTCCAACTGCGGCCCAGCGGCGTGTTCTGTGAAGACGCGGATGAGTGTAGCCTCCAGCAGGGGGCGCTCTGCAGCCACACCTGCCTCAACACCCGCGGCTCCTACCTCTGCCAGTGTCACCCTGGATACCTGCTGGAGCTCGACGGACACACCTGCAAGAGCCCAGGTATGCGTGTACATGCGCACGCCTGCAAGAAGCTGCAGAATGCATTAAAAACCGCTTGCGCTGTTGTCCCGTGTGAAATGTGCGTTTCCGCTGTGTTAGTGGAGCCGGTGTTGCTGGCATGCGTCACGTCTGAGCTGCTGCTGCTGGGTGTGCGGAGCGCCAGCCTCAGGGTGCTCACCTCCTCCAGCAGACCCGTCTTCTCCCTGGACTACCACTGGGGGCGCCAGAGGGCCTACTGGCTCAGCCTGGAGCAGGAGAGCATCCTCTGGGCCTCCCTGGACCCCCACAGCCCTGCTCGGGGGACCTTGCTTAAAGGTTTGGTGATTGGTTCTGGGGGGGGGGGGGGGGGGGGTGGGAGTGGTTTCTAGGACTGGAATGATCTTTCATGGCTGTGTGTTCAGGTGTGAAGTCTGACTGCCTGGTGGTGGACTGGGTTGGGGAGAACCTGTACTGGCTGGACGGGGAGGAGGGCCAGGTTCTGGCAGCCCACCTGGGCCGGGATCTGCTGAGGCCTCAGGACTGCATCGTGGTTCTGGACGAGGACCTGGATCAGCCACGCTCACTGGTCCTGCTGCCGCAGAAGGGGTATGGCTGCCTTGGCACACCCCTGAGCCCAAATAACCAGGCCGCGTAGAGCACTACTGCTGAAGGAGGGTGGGGTGGAATGTAGTCTCTTGTCTCTGGGAAGTGCTATTCCATTTCTCCTCTCACTTTTCCTCCTCCCTGTCTCCAGGATGATGTTCTGGTCGGAAATTGGCAGCGAGCCCCAGATTGAGCGGTCAGGGATGGACGGTTCGGAGCGCGTGGTTGTGGTCAGTCGTGGGCTGAGCTGGCCGGTCAGTTTGGCCGTGGACCATCTGGCCCACAGGATCTACTGGACCGATGAGAAGCTGCGCTGCCTGGGCTCAGCCGGCCTGGACGGAGAGGACCTCAAGGTGAGAAGCTCCCACAAGCCGTTAGTCACTCACCCGACACGTGACGGGGATGACGACCTGATGGTTAAACCTGTCACACAGCTGCTCCAGCTCTCGGAGACCTCCAGCCCCTTCGCAGTGTCCGTGTTCAACGACCGCGTCTACTGGTCTGACACCAAGAGAAGGACCATCCAGACGGCCCACAAGAGAACCGGAAAGAACCGCAGAGTTCTTCTCAAGAGACCCGGCCAGCCGTTCGGACTCAAGGCGAGTCTGGACAGCAGTGGGAGGAACCGATCCCCGTTACTCAGATCGACTTTGTGTTGGAGCACTGCTAACAGGTCTCTTGTAGAGATGGTGGTAATGGTTCATGACCCTTCTCCCCGTTCTGTAGGTGGTCCACCCCCAGGCCCAGGTCAACGTGTCCAGCCCCTGTGGCAGGGTGAAGTGCTCCCACCTGTGTCTGCTGGCCCCAGGGGGAGCTCCAGGCTCGGGGCCCAGGGCCGTGTGTCGCTGCCCAGCAGGACTGCTCCTCTCTGAGGATGGTGTCACCTGTGCCCCCCCTGTAGACTCCACCTTCCTGCTGCTGCTCTCCCCCACCACCATCACCCAGGCAGGCACCGACGTTCTGCCTTTCCCTCTCTCTCTCCCCGTCAATCCCATTGGTCTACCTGTATCTCTCCAATCGGATATTTTAACATGCAAACTTTGAATCCCACGCTCTCCCAGATCTTCCTGCGCAGCATGCGTGGCGGGTTGGGGCTGAAGCAGTGGCCAGACCACCGCGTCCTGCCCATGCCGGGCGTGAACGAGGCGTCCACCCTGGACGTGTCGCTCCGGGAACGCGGCGTCTACCTGGCCGACTCCGCCCAGGGCTCCGTGGTCCTCATGGCCCTGAGCAAGGCGGGCCTGGCCCCGGCGCCGGGCGGCCCCGTGCTGGCCCTGCAGGACGAGTACGTGACGGCGCTGGCTCTGGACTGGGTCACCCTCAACCTCTACTGGAGCAGCAGCAGGCAGCCGCACGTCCACGTCACGGCCACCCGGGGCCGCTACACCAGGACTCTGGTGCAGGTGTCGCTGGAGGAGACCAGCGCCATCGCCCTGCATCCCGCCACTGGCCGACTTTGCTTCACCTCTCTGGGCAGAGGGGATGGCAAGGTGGGGGAGGCGGCCGGCGGTATGGCTCAGCTGCAGTGCGCCAACATGGATGGTGGATACGAGGCCATGCTCTGGAGGAAGTCTGTGACACCGACGTCGCTGGTGTTCTCTAACAAGGGCACCCATCTGTACTGGGCAGACCTTGGTGAGTGGTCCTTTCCTCTGACCTGTCGGACATTGTGTCTTTCTGTAAGGGCTTGGATCATCTGACCTGTGGTCTGTCTACAGGGGCTGGGGTTATCGGCTCAGTTGCAGTGGATGGATCAGACTACAGGCAGTACAAGACTGGTCCTGGCATTCTGATGTCCTTCACACGCACTGAAAACATGCTGCTCTGGCTTACCATGGACAACGGTACACACACAAACGCACACATGCCAATTTCTCATACCCGTAAACTCTCTTTGCAATAAACTGGGTTCTGATTCTGACAGGCACTGAGCTTACCATACCACCAGATGGCAGCGTAGAGACTTTAGTCTGTCACTACCGGCCTTACCCAAACATTTCCCCAAAGGTGTTTAGTCTGTGTACATTAACCCATGTGTGTCTGTGTTCCTGCAGATATAACCAGGCTGTGGTTCAGTGATGGCGGCCAGCCTAAGAAGCTGTGGTTTGAGGTCCAGACCAACGTGGTGTCCCTCCGGGCCTACAGCAAGACCAGCCAGAGGGGTAGGGCTGGGAGAGGGAGAGGGAGAGGTAGGGTGTAGAGTAACGTGTCCAGTGTGTGTCGAGGCCCAGCAGGGCCCTGGAGAGAGGCGTGTGAATAGCAGCAGGTGATGTGATCCAGCCCTGTGGGATGGGGACTTGAGGGGGCTGCAGAGCTGTGAAGGCCTCGTTTGTCCTTGTTCTCGGCCCCATTCAGGCCTCGGTTTTCAGAGATGAACTAAAACGTCTCTTCATTCCACACCTCGGTCACCTGGAGCCAGGCTAGTCAGGCAAACGCACACAATAAACACAACTGATACCAGCTTTGCAAGACGAGAGGCGGTGTTGGTTACAAAAATAGTTTGCAAATGGCTGCTCTTGCGACACCATACTGGATGAAGCTCATTCTTGTCATGTCACAGTTGGTGAGGCATGTGAAAAAAAAAATTCTAGGTGACAAGTTAATAGTCAAATACATTGTTTGTATTTGAGCTTTAACTCCTGAATCTGCCCCATGGCACTACTCTAAACCAATCATGACTCCTTTCGTCCAAGGAACCAATAGCTGCTCCGAGAAGAACGGAAACTGCAGCCAGCTGTGCCTAGCCAACCCATGGGGGAGAAGATGCAAGTGTGGCCATGGTTACCACCCTGTGAATGACACTGCTTGTAGCCCCACCCCCGAGTGCCCGCAAGGCTTTAGAGCATGCTGGGACAGCAGTAACTGCTTTCCTGATGCCAGATTCTGCGACGGTGTTTTTGACTGCCCGGACCTATCGGATGAGCAGGAATGTGAGTTGGTTCATCAGCCCATTCTCATTGTGATGTCTTTGACTTAATTCCTCATGCTAAACAGGCTTCAGGTTCATTTGTATTGATGCTACATTATATAATGTCATGTTGGCTCCCGCTCCGTTTTTCAACCGGATTCAACACACGTCCCCCTTCAGGTTCCTATGGTAACGCGGCAGCCAAACCTAAAGATGGTAACCCTGCCTCCGCGTCGCCCCCGCTCGAGGATGGGGCGGCACAGGTGAGGAAGAACAGCCTGTCATGTGACCAGCAGCGCTGCGGCGGCCACGGGACGTGTGTGACGGCGGACGGAGTCGAGAATTGCCAGTGCATGCTGGGATATAAGGGCGCCTTCTGCCAGGAGGGTGAGGGGTCTGGGGGGAGCAAGGCCCCCTTGGTCCTGGGGCTGCTAACCCTGCTGGCTGTACTGGTCATCGCTGGCCTGGTCTTCAGGAGGAGGTACACACTGGCATGGGATTGAGGTCTTGGGGTGGTTACAAACATATCCCTCACCCTACATTTCATCTAGACAGACTTCTCTTTTGTGTTGTTCAAACCTCAAACATTTATATTCTATACCTGTCCTAAAAAGAGGTTAGCCCTGCATCACACACATGGGGTGCACACAAACACAATGGAGTACCTTGTTTAAGTGGACCCGTTTCATGACCAAGGGGTGCGTTTGTAGGCGAGCCATGGCAGCAGACAGGGGTGGAGGTGCGGAGAAGGAAACCCTGATGACCAACATGGAGGGGCGTGCGGTGTACTTTGAGTCCTTCACTAACGACCTCTACGACCCCTCAGACTCCGACCCTGACGACAAGGTAACCGGGGGTTCATGGGGGGGGGGGGGGGGGGTCACTAAGCAACCGTAATGTTGTTTTGGGTTCTAATCCTGGGTTTCTCTCTCGTCCCAGGTGCTGGTGTCTTCTGCTGATGGCGTGTCTCACCAGGAAGAACCTCTACCTGCTTCGTAACGCCTCCCTGTGCTCAGTTCGCCTGTTAAATAAAGCATCAACCTGATACCTGACTGTCTCTATTCTCTAACATGGATGTCTCATGTTTGATGCATAATTCTGTTGTGGGCTCCTTTTTAGGTGCCATGTCAACTCGCCTCTTCCTGATCCTTGTAAACAAGATTTAGTTCCAGTTAAACTTGTAGCCTGCCTGTGTTTTGCATAAACCTTCCTTACTGCCCTGTAAGTTCCTGTTCTGTACACAGGGTAGCATGTGTTGGGGACCAACAATCTGGTATTTTGTACCCCCCCCCCCAGTCTCACAGTACAGATCTCATTACCTCCCACCTAAGACAAGGCTTGAGGCTCCTACTACTCAGAACACTGGAAACAGGCATGTCTGGTCTTGCTGGACAATGAAGTTTTGAGCAATTCTATGTGACTCAGCCCAGGTAGAGATTAGGAGAGAGGGTTGGATAACACACAGAGGGCTTGGCCTCTACTTTTTGTTCTCTGAAAGGTTAGTTCCCTTTTTTTCCCTCACACTGCCTGGACTCCTAAATTCTGCTCCCCAGGACGATCCTAAACCCGAGTTCTCAGAACACTGTCCTCCATGCTCGTGAGTACATGACTAGCTTGCATTTGGGGATCTGTAGGTATGCTTCTGGTAGGTGGTGGTACCATTAAGTTGTGGAACCTGAAGAACGGGATGTTTTTCTCTTACAGCAGCTGTAGGCTGCATATGTTAGCTTAGTGTCGACTGTGAGCTAATATTGTCCTTTTGTTTGGAGTTCTGAGCGGGTGATCTGGTTGTGTACTGCCGTCATGGTCACTGCTTTTGACTGTAAGATCTGAACTTGAAGGAAGGGTTGTCATCTTTGTGCTATTTTGGGTTGTGTTCGTTTTGTCCTCACCTGAACACAGGTTACACCCAGGGTTGACTACTGTCACAGCAGGGAACATGATATCAACAGAAACAGTCCTTGAGTCTGTTCTGTATGTCTGTGGTCTACATTTACACTTGGTCATTAAGCAGACGCTTTTATCCAAAGCGACTTACAAGAAAGAGCTTTACAAAAAGTGCATAGGTCAATGATCATAAACGAGATGGCCCAACTCCAAAAACATTGCGGGTAGCCAAAACATGAAGCATACATTGTGAAAAGCAAATATGTGCCTGGGTAAAACCAGAAGAGCATGTAGTTAAACAAATTACAATTAAACAACATGATCCTCGAAAGTGCTCGAGTACCTGGAGGAAAGCAAGCAACAATAATATAATTCACAGGGAGTTGTAGTTAAATCAGTTACAACTAGGCAACAAGTCCCTCGTTGTGTCTGTCATTGTGTGTCTGTGGTGGTAAAATTCTTACTGCCAAATACTTGTTTACCTAAGTTGATCTGTGATTATTTACGTGTTCCAGAGGGAGTGCATGTTCACCTAGGAACCAGTGTCCCTGTATTCTCTTGCTGGCCCCACTTCTCACCACCCTTACCATGGGCGACAAGCAGGGTGTGGACCTGGCTCTGAGCCTTCCCACCTGTGAGGAAACACTCTGTAACAAGAGAGGAAGCTGCGTCACCGTTGACAACCAGATGGGATGTGAGTGCATGCTGGGATACCAGGGTCCGAACTGTGCGGACACCGTGAACGAGCATCTGAGCCTGCCCCTGACGCTGGGGGTGCTGTCCATCATCTTTGCCTGCATCTTCCTCGCCTTCCTCTTGGCTCATCTAAGCCGAAGACGCAAAGCTTGGCGCAGGTAACCATGACAACCAGCCCAGCTTCAGGGGATTTGGTGAAATGTCGTTATCTTGCGTTACTGGGGGACATGCTGATGTCTGATCAGGTGAATATTGATCCGGTTTCTGTATGTGCAGGGTCGATGCCCTGAAAGAGAGTAATGGTGTGTAGAGAGGTACCCTCAACCCTGGACACTTCTAGGATACACGCCTAACTCACGGTAGGACCCCTGGAACTTCCTCACACAAAAAGGAAGGAATATTAATGTTCTTGAGCTCCAAAAGTGTTTTTCTGAAGCGTGTAAATGTTTGCTAATGCGGCACCCTGTTGTCTGTCAGAGAAAGTCCTCATGTTTTGTTTTCTCCCACAACCTTTTTTTAATTTCTCCGTTTCATTTGATGCCTCTCCTCTTCCAACACCACCCCCTCTGCCTACCTCCTCCCACCCTCGAACCTCTCCCTGTCCTCTACCAGAGCTCATCAGTCCAGCACGAAGAATGGGTTTCATCATCTACAAGACAGCTGCTGTTTCTACTTCTAAAGACAACCGGATTCATCAAGAACACCTTTTAATTGCCAAACAACACTATAGACGTGCATTTAGATTGAGGTTCTGAACAGAAAGCATTGTTGCGCTATAGATTGGATCAAAGGGGATTTTACTGCGGGTGCAGCGGGTGCATTTGCACCCCCTTCTGTTGGGATGAAAACATAAATATTTTAATGTAAAAAAACTATGAAATGTTTTTAGAACATTAAGTGATGTCAGAGTTGTATGTTCTATCATGGTTTGTTCTACTCTAATGATTAATTTTAAATTTTAAGATCTAGTATTCATTTTGAGCATGTTTTTGTAAGCACAAATAAGTCAATCACTGTACGCTTTGCACCCCCAGTTTTAAAACCTAAAATCGCCTATGGACTGGATATTGGAAGCTGTGCATTTTGGGAAGTGTACTTCTGGTAGCTGTGTCCCTCAACAGACTTGCTTTCTTTATACCTCAGTGCCTGCTTTCCATCCTAGGAAATGTAGGTTGTCTTTCGGTAAATATTTCACTGATCTCAGTGTTCTGCCTGAAACAAACAGCTCTGTCTCTCTAAACTATATCGGGAACGTACATTCCGCTGCTCCCTGACTGCACCGAAACTCAATTTGTAAACACACTTATTGTCTGACAGGTGAAGGACAAGTTCTCAACTGGTCTGACTGCTGTCATTCCTCTAGTCAGACGTGATGCCTGTATGCAAAACAAACCTATTTATAAGATGACTAATGTTTCATGAACTGTCCAAGCAAACAAAGGTTCTTAAAAATTCCTGTTTAATTTTTGTAATAAATTGTGGAAATAAAGATGTATTTTGGACAGACGATTTTGTTCATAAAATGTTGCTTCACAGCCTACTGATGACTGGTTTGTATCTGATGTCTGGACCAACCTGTCAGCAACAGGAAAAGAATCAACCTACATGCCTAACCGGTCAGACAGCCTTGTCTGTATTCTTGCATGTGCTTGTGGGTGGAGTGTGAGCGAAAGCAAACAAAGATGTCTGCCTGGTCCAAACAAATCATCTGGACAAAAAGTATGCCATCAGAGCTACATGCCAGCAGTGAAGACCTTCAAACTAGACAATAACAATCACAATTGTAAATGAATGTAGTAAACATTTAATGAAAGCCCTTTTGAGATACAGTAGCCTAATGATTGTAGACATCAGGGCCTACAGCCTGACATCATGTTGTCATAGGATATAAAGTGCAACAGTAAAATCATGATGCAAAACCAATTAGGTCAAATATTTACACAAGACTTTATTCAAACAAATTCATAGTTAAAAAGACTGACTGCCTGTAAGAATGTCCCACAATCTTAACCAAAGAGTTTATCAAATAAGCAGCCTATATTGTCATTTTCCTTCATTTTAATTAGTAACACGTGGGAAACTAAAATCCACTTCACAAGTCGGCATCATACGGTTTGCTGGCATACGAGTTGGCAGACAGGGCACCGGACCGCGGTCCAGTCCGCGGGAAAGCCCGGGGGAAGTCCACCTCCTCGTCCATGGAGTTCTTGGAATAAGGCACGCTGCTGGCACTGCTCGTGGTCCGGATTACACTTGGCACGGCGACCCGCCTCGGAGGGTTCCTTGTGTGTCTGAATTCAGGAACTTCCTCCACCCGTTTTTCTCCCCGGTTCTTGCCGCCGCAGCATCGACAAATGCCAATGAACATGACGAAGCCGGCGACCACTTCAAAAATGCCCCCGATGTACCCCAGAATAATGCAGAAGTCCACGCGGATGTCTGTGCTTTGCGCCTTAATGTCTTTTAAGATATGAGTGTACCAGGCGATTGGGATAAGTGTCATCACTCCGGATAAAAAGATAAGCAGTCCGCCAATCCCAGCGACGGTCCAACTGGGACGGTCCGTCCAGCAGCGAATCCCCGGGATTGCCACGGCCAGACCGATAAGGGTAACGATTAGAGAAGCAACCATCAACCCTTGGGCTATAGGGATGATCTGGTTATTAAGGTACTCCACGTCTGGTTGATTGCATTGTATTACCCTACTCGACTCAAACGCTTGACAAATGTCCCATATGCCTTGCTGTAGTATCATGTCTTTAGATTGGTTTGGAATATTGTGTATAGATCTCCAATTCGGAGCCACTGTGGACGTTAGGTTCAGGATCCAGCCGCAGGGCGCGAAAACCATCCCGAAAATGAAGATTCCCGGGGTTCGCATGGAAGTGCGCACCCATTCCTCCACTTTGGGCATGGTTATGGTCGTAGGCGTCTGGTAACCTCAGAAGTGTAGAGCTGTGACTCTTAGTAGGCTTCAAATGGTCTAGAGCTGTCTTGAAAGTTGTGTTAAAAACCAAAACTCTAGGTAGGAGGGGCAGATACTGAGCGGTGAGGGTGTGACGTGCGGCTCGATGAAAGGCTGAGTTATCTCACCTGTGGGAGGAGAGACCGAGAGTGCTCTGACCTGAATGATATTATGTTAATTATGCCACTTACCTGATAGTATCAAGTGAGAAGCAAAACAGGGTGATAAACCTAAATATTCAACTTCTTTGAAACAAACTTGTTTAGGCCTACCTATGGATTTATTTCGTTATTTCACATAACCCTAAAGCATTTGTAATTCGTAATATTAAAATAAATCGTAGAAATTAGGCCTACTACTTTATCAAACGCATGATAGAAGATACCAATATTATTAGCTATATAAAAGTGTAGAGCGTGTGAACCATTTGAGCTACAGCTGGAATGTCATGGAAGAATGTGACTGGTTAGGCCGGATGGGATGTGCCACCATCAAGCCATGAAGAAACTGTTGGGGACATTTCACCGCACCCTGACCTCTCATCCCCACCCTCCGGAATTTCGAAATAATCTCCCAACCCAGATATGATTGGCATGAGCTCATCAGCGTGGCAGCATACTATTAGTGGACAAGAAGTCATAATGGTCTGATAATCTCTTCGCTACCTTGTTTCCTTCACTACTCTCCCCCCTTTCTTCCACTCTCAGATGTTGGTTTCCTCCAGTGATCAACTGGTTAAATGACCGTGGGGATGGAGAGAGGGAGGAGTATAGGAAAAGGTTTTGGGACGCACGTTGGCCAGATGTGAACAATCAATATGAAAGCGAAGTCTCCTGTCACAGAGATTCATGTCAGCCGTACAATTACGTTTTAGACCACTGAACCAGCTGGTTCTGCAGTAGAACACGTTGTTTCTCATTGAATACCATGAATAGCCTAACAATAGTGATTGTTTGTTTATCACCGTTTTTTCTAAATAAATTGTTTTAATTTAGGCTACTTGAAAAAGATATGGCTTCTTTCCGTTTTTCATGTTACAACATGTTCTTTTATTTTGTATGGGTGCAATAAAATACATTTACACTGGACACTAACAACATTGGTAGGCCCTAATGGACATTGCAAACATGTAATGATAATTGACAACCCGTGTAGGCCTAGGCTATGGGCTATCCATCTGACAAGGCAAACAGTAGGGCGACCTATGCGTCTCCGCCTTACAACACGGCATAAGATGTAAAGTGCGAGAAATAAATATTTACATTTAGTCATTTTTACATTTAGTCATTTAGCAGACGTTTAGCATTTATTTAAAAGGTTTACTTACATTTACATTTAGTCATTTTACATTTAGTCATTACTTCTTGTATGGTTAAGGGTAAGGGGATGGGTAAAATATGAGTTTCGGGGTGGGATAGCCTTATGACGACACACTTACGACACAAAATAAGTCTTCAGAAGTAGGCTAAAATACAGACAAAGACTGTAATAATCACATTGTTTTTCTTCATTTCAACTAGGAGCTTTAAAGTTCACTTCACAAGTCGGCATCGTATGGTTTGCTGGCGTAAGAGTTGTCTGAACGGCCACCAGACCGGGGTAAGGCCCGGGGGAAGTCCACCTCCTCATCCATGGAGTTCTTGGAATAAGGCACGCTGCTGGCACTGCTCGTGGTCCGGATTACGCTGGGCACAGCGACCCGCCTCGGAGGGTTCCTGGTGTGCATGAACTGAGGAACTTCCTCCACCCGTTTCTCTCCCCGGTTCTTGCCGCCGCAGCATCGACAGATGCCAATGAACATGACAAAGCCCGCAAGCACTTCGAAGATGCCCCCGATGTACCCCAGAATAATGCAGAAGTCCACGCGGATGTCTGTGCCTGGCGCCTTAATGTCTTTCAAGATGTGAGTGTACCAGGATATCGGGATGAGTGTCATTACCCCGGAGAGGAAGATCAGTAGTCCTCCAAGTCCAGCGACGGTCCAGCGGGGCCGATCCCTCCAGCAACGAACCCCTGGGACGGCCACGGCCAGTCCGATCAACGTCACGATCAGAGAAGCCACCATCAACCCTTGGGCTATAGTGATTAACTGGTTATTAAAGTAGCCAGTGTCTGTTTGTTTGCACACGACTGTTCGGGACGTATCAGACGCCAGACAGATGTCCCAGATGCCTTGCTGGTAGAACTGGTCGGTAGATAAGCCTGAAATATTGCGTACCGTTCTCCAGTTTGGAGCAACTGTGGACGTTAGGTTCAGGATCCAGCCGCAGGGCGAAAAGACCATCCCGAAGATGAAGATTCCCGGGGTACGCAGGGAAGTGCGCACCCATTCTACCGTTTGTTTGGGCATGGTTTCTGTCGTAGCTGCGCTATATCCCCTGACGAAATCTCTTCTGTACCACTCAGTACAAATGGTGTGTCTCGAGAGCTGTCTTACTGTAAAAACTTGGCCACCTGAAACTCTGAAGGAAGAGGGGGATGGAGGAGAGAGGGGAGGGACCAAAACTGAGCGTTCGAGCGGAATCTCACCTGCATAGGCTATGAGATGTGCGCTTTCAAATGATGCGCTATTAATTGTTTCGGTTAGCAAGCAGCAGATTGTAAAAGAAAAACAGACCTGTTTTGTTTTAGCTTTATCTCTATTCGAAACCTATAAGCAATAGAAAATCGCTTGTTTGTAAACATGCATAATTTTGGATATTTATGCTTAGCCTATTAGATTACCAAACACGCGATAGGCTTAAACAAATTACTTTTGTAAAAGTTAGTGTGCGTGTGCATCACTCCACCTGGAATGTCAGGAATGTGGCTCAGCCGGTACAGTACAGCATCATCAAGCGCGCGCACACACACACACACACGCACGCACGCACGCACACACACACACACACACACACACACACACACACACGCACACACGCACACACACACACACACACACACACAAACCCACTAACAGGTTATGACTGCAGGAACTAAAACGCCACAAGACCAGCATGTAGTGTGGTGAACAAGGCTGATTGTCAAAGTTCTATTTAATTTTTGACTTTTTACACAGTGAGAAATAGAGGTCAGTGGTCCCTGTGTACTTCAGCTGCCCCCAACCAAGCTGCATTGGCCTAGCTAACCAAGTGACACATGAAGAAAGAGAGTGTGCCAGCACAGAAGAAGGAGACACGTCCATCATAGAGGACTATCACATAGAATGTGTGTGGGAGTCAGATGGCTGAGCGGTGAGGGAGTCGGGCTAGTAATCTGAAGGTTGCCAGTTCGATTTCTGGCTGTGCCAACTGACGTTGTGTCCTTGGGCAAGTCACTTCACCCTACTTGTCTCAGGGGGAATGTCCCTGTACTTACTGTAAGTCGCTCTGGATAAGAGCGTCTGCTAAATGACTAAATGTAAATGTAGAACATGGAGTTAATGTTATAACAGACGAAAATTGTTAGAATTATAGCCTGATTCAGAATGCAGATGTTTGGTTCTCTAAGGCTGCCAGAGGCAAGGTACAACTTGGGCGTTGATCTGGGAGGAGTGAGAATGTGGGCAAACTAGACAGCATGTTTATCTGCTAGTATCTACTAGTATCATCATACCGATAAGGAGGTTACATGACAGACGAGCTGATCATTTCCACTGTTCCGGTTCATCACCTATGGGACCAGTGACCAACCCAGAGGTAACTTTTAGATATACCTTGATAGACCATCATACGAGACTAAGTCGTGAGTTGTCGCTTCATCAGTCTTACTCTCTTTAATACCTGCCTACTAGGCTACCACCAGAGATTTGACCCACTTCAGGATTATTTTATTGTCAACTGCCTAATACTTCGGAGTCAGGCCCGAGCTAGGCTGAAAAGCTCCGCAAATATTCAGTGTTGTCATAAAATATGCAATGTTTTGTTATTTAACATTTGGCCAACTTGTTAGTTTCTCAACATTGTTTCCTACTGACAAAATAACAATTATATAATAAAATATCATAAATGATAGGCTAATAGAAGTTTTTGTTTATAAGACCATTTGGCTAATATCACATAATCTCAAGGAGGCCTGCACTTTCATCACGACATATAGTTTATTCAAAGCATCTCAAGTCATTCATCTGTACAAATGAATTTCCCTCATTCTTAGCAGTAGTCTTCTCGGTTTTGACTCCCTCTAGTGTTTGGTTGGTGTTCCTGTTTGAGAAATCAAGAGAAGGAGGAGGAGGTTAGATGTTAGTTTGAGGCGGGACTTGAAACTGTATTAATCAAAGCGAATCACCATCTGTCATAGACTGGTCGAAGCTACCGGAGAGAACACGGCAGTTTCTGCCATAGAGTACTTGCCTCAGTACTGGATAGCAGATGTCGCACGCGATAATGAGGGTCGGACTATTAATCTTTCTATCAGGTCTGTATAATACGGAGCCGTTTTTTAAAGGTTTGTCTATCTGCGTAATTGTGTCAAAAGAACAGTCGGTAACCAAAAGCTTGAGTAGGCTATACTTTCATTTTTAAGTATGAGTTTAATTACGAGCTTAAGTACAAGTTATTTACCGAATAAATTGTTGTTTAGATATTTATAACAATCTAATTTGTAAATGACTGATGTTATACCTGTGTTATTGAGCGTTTGTCTATTATTCTTGCAGGGTGGTTGTGTCTGGTTGTACCAGGTGTTACCAGTACATCAGAATCCCCAGAACCCCCAATTGAGACATCCTTCTTAACAGAACCCCCAATTGACACCATCTCCACACCAAAACCTCCATCTGAAACCACCTCCACACCAATCACCACCAGTGAGATTATCTCCTCAGCCACCCCTTCCTCACCCCCACCAACAACCCCAGATTCTTTATCCTCCTCCACCACCCCCAACTCCACGACTTTCTCCCCAGTCAACATCACCACCATTATTCCCCAGACCAACTCTACACAGACCACCATTCACACACCAGGCCAGGAATCAGGAGCGACCTCACCTGTAGCCACCACATCCTTGCCAACCCAGACTCCATCTGAGCAGAGCACGACACCCATCCTGACATCCCAGCCCACCCAGCCCACTCAGCCCCACCAGTCAACTGTGAACGGGTCCACAGGAACCACCAGCAGCCAGACTCCAGCCACCAGTCTGAGCAATTCTACTGGGTCCTCCACCTCTTCCTCCACCTCTTCCTCCACCTCTTCCCCCACCTCTTCCCCCACCTCTTCCCCCACCTCTTTCTCCTCCACCACCTCCTCCTCCACCTCTTCTTCTGAGCCGCAGTTCTCCACCTCTGCTGTGCTGCTGACTACTACGGCAGGATCCAAACCCACAACCTCTCAGTCAGTGTCAGGCACCATTCATCAGACCACCGCTACCGTGGACAGCAAGAGTCAATCCAGGGCTTTCAGCTCAGGTGAGATAGCACCATGTCTGGAGGCTCTGTCTGCATGGCAGACAAATTGTATTGTGTGGCTATTCACCATTCCATATGATGATCTGTGCTTTTGTGGAGTTGGTGTGTATCAAATTACTCTCCAGTACAAACCTTTGGAACCAGGGGAGAACTTGGAAAAGTGTAGGACACCAAGGAGAAATTCCACTGATAGATTTCCCATGATAGGCATAATTTTTTGTTTGCCTATGGTAGTCACCGGCCACAACTACCTGGCATGGCCTACTTTACAACTGTCAAAGTCCACCACAGACTATTTATAAGTGTATCATTAAACAGGTTACTAACTACCCTGACTTCCTATAGGGTTAATTTGTAAACATTCGATAAGTCTGTAGAGCCAGGAAATTTAGTTCACATGTTGTCCAATCCTGTTTTGCTGTAACTTCCTTGTCAGTGGATAGAGGTCAGAAGCCACAGATGGGTGATGGTTTGTCTAAAAGGTGATTTATTTGTTAGACAGGTGACCTGTTGGTCCAGTGATTAGTGTAGAATGTGTCCAGTAGCTCCCCTAAAGTTTGCCAACTCTCTCTTTCTCTTTTACCTCAGGAAAAGTCGCAGCCATCGTGCTCGCATTCATTGCTATAGTGATCCTGATGTTCGGAGGGGCCTACTACTTGAAGTGGAGGTGAGTAAGGTCAGGCAGGATAGGACACCCTCTCTTTTTCTCAATACTACCTAACTCTTTTCTTAACCCCCCCCCCCCCCCCCCTCCTCTCCAGGCGTTCCTCCTACGGCCGTCTCCTAGACGACAACGAGTATGCGTCATTCCACAACCCTCTATATGAACACTGACCTCCAACGACAGCCTGTGCTACCGCTGTTTGACCCCCGACACCCGGAGAGAATTTCTTGATGACCAGAAGGAGAGAGAGAGAGCCCACTGAGCCTCAGACAGAGCCTGTATGACCCCTTACCCTGGGCTAGCTGGACCACCTCATGGATGTCCAGATAGAAAGGTGTCCCCTAGCGGGGCTCTTGAAGGACGGTGTGTCTGGAATGACCAGGAGACTATCCAGCACGCATCAGGCCCATTCTCTGATATCCCATTCGCTTGCACTAAAGAGTATATGCACAGAGTATATGTTGATAATATATAGATCGCTCTGGAGTGATTTGAAATTGTTCACGACTGTGATTATGTTCTTGTGAAGGTTCTTTAAGCAAAGTTGTTTCTGTTCCTTGAAGCGACTGCTCACCCTGGCAGTCGACTGTTTGTTGTGATCACTGACGTGTGTTTGCAAGGAAACAGTTGTTCAGTGTGTTTTTCTAGACAAAAGCCAGTACTGTGACAATCCCTATGTGAAGGATCCTCACCTGACCTACTCTGACACACTGTTGTTGATTCGATTTTATGATTTTTGTGACCTTTCTAGAAGTTAATAAATGTTACTGCACTGTACCTATCAGTGATCACATTCTTTCCTTTTTCACAACAAGGTTCAGATATACTGGGTGTGATACTTGGTGTGTTCTACCTCTGGGGAGGGAGAATAGAAGGTGTGTGTCATGTGACCTAACACCTTTCTAATACTCATCATGACCCCCTGGCAGTTACATCTTTCACTTCTAAAAGAAAGTTGTGGGGAGGGAGGGAGGGATGTGGGAGTAGCAAGATGATAAGGAGGAGGGGGTGTGTGGAGTGACCTCATCATTGGCACTTGATTGTACCCCTGTCACTCCTCACCATCCTTCCCATCTCCATATCTCTCTCTCTTTCTCTCTGTCTCTTTCTCTCTCTCTGTCTCTCTCTCTCTCCCCCTCTCCCCATCTCTCTCTCTCTTCCTCCCGCACTCTCTACCCCTCCTTCCCAATCTCCCCCCTTTCTCCTCCTCACTTTCTCCCTCTCTCTTCCCCCTTTCTCTCTTTCTCTCTTTCTCCCTCTCTCGCCCCTCTCCCACCAGTGTGTTTGGCTCAAGAGCCTCAGAACAGCAATGTTATCCTGTAATGACAGAGGGGCAGCACTGTGTTATTAAAAGGCTTTAAATATACCAGAGGGGCCCGTGTGTGTATATGTGTGTTGGTGTGTGTGAGTGTGGGGAGCTTACAAACTGCATCTGGCTCACTCATGGTGTTCTTCAGAAACAAAGCTTTGTGTTTTGCCTCAGAGGATATGCAAACCCTGGCTTCTGTATTACCCATAGTCTTCTCAGCCCTTCACAGGCATTTGTGGTGTTTAACATTTTTTAACAGTTCAACCAGGAAACCCGAGTGGTTTACTGATCATACAGGTGGGTCAACAACTTCTGCTTCCCGCGTGCAAATCTGTGTTTGTTCTGTGTTCTCGTTCAGAGCGCTTACCTGACCACAGACACCAGTACAACAGAACAACACAAAGGCTCATTGCCCCACCCTCACCTCCACCCCTTCAAATGTCTCTCAGTGGAGATCATTCAACTGTAAGTCAATACAAAAAGCTTTGGATTTCTTTTCTGGATATTATCAAATGTGGTGTGACGTCATTCAGTTTATGAAGACAAGCAAAGGAAACACATTCCTGCTGTGAGCTGTTTGAGGTTTCAAGAGTGAGTTTTTTTCCTCACCCTGCAACACCATGACTCATATCTGTTCAATACACACTTCCTGCCACAGACAGGAGGTGTATCAGTGTCAGACAGACTTGGCCAACGCTGATATTTCAGTTGATTTGGACGCATATACTAACTGTCAAATCCAGTGAAATTAGAAAATGTTGCACATAGGGGCACCTTGGAGGGCACTTTCAACAATTCGTCACTGAATCAAAGGCATGTTCTTGGCAGCCATAAAGGGCACTTTATCATGTATTATCTACCCTAGAGGGTGACACAACCCTCTAACTTGGGTTAAACCCCCCCCCCCCCGTGTCCACCAGTGGTCAGATCACACCAACACACACACACCTTAACACACACACACCAACACACACACCTTAAGACACGGTTGACCGCCAACACTGGATGTTTACTATTTAAACACTAGATGGAGCCATCGACCAACATGTAAACCTAGTTACATCACCCAAGACACAGAGGCATCACAAGTCAACTACATTAAAACTGTACATCAACATCATTGTTGTCTTCAACTTTATTTATGACTATCAGAGCAAAATACCTCACTCTATACAGACAGGGAAATGTCCCCCCCCCCCCCCCATTCAGAGCATGCTCAATTGAGTTTGGGAAGGCTGATGACGATGGGGGGTAGGGTGTATGCACTGAGGAAGGGGTTGGTGTAGGGGGAGGAGGGGTAAGAGGGGTAAGGGTATGAAGGGTAGAGGTTGTAGGGGTTGGCGTTGGGGTTGGGGTAGTTGAACGGGTAGTTGTAGTAAGGATTGGTTGGACTGAGTGCAGTCTCTGGGCGGGGCACTGGGTAGTAGATGGTCCGAATGGTGTTACTGGCCTGGGCCTGTGGTGGACCAATTGGAGTGACTCTCTGGGAGGGAACAAGAGAACAAGCACCAATGAGATGGGACGGTTATTGCCATCAATGATATGAGAGATAAAGCAGAGTGTCCTATGTGTAGAACTACATGGCAGTACCTCTCTCTGCTTCTCTCTCTCTCTCTTCCCCTCTCTCATTTCTCTTTCTCTATCTCTCTCTCTCTATCTTCCCCTCTCTCATTTCTCTTTCTCTTACCTCATGTTCCTCAGGCATCAGAAGAACCTGCTCCACCTAAAGGAAGATAGACAGTATCTTAACACACAGTAAGAACTCGTCTCCCCCTCTCTCTACTGTCAACACATATTTGAATTGTTTTCTCTCTCCTTCCTCTCTCTCTCTCTCTCTCTCTCTCTCTCTCTCTCTCTCTCTCTCTCTCTCTCTCTCTCTCTCTCTCTCTCTCTCTCTCTCTCTCTCTCTCTCTCTCTCTCTCTCTCTCTCTCTCTCTCTCTCTCACACATACACACACACACTCCATCTCTCTGACTTACCTCAGGCATCACAGGCACCTGCTCCACCTACATAAAGATTAAAAAACATGGTTTCATCCACTGAAGGATTCAGTATAATCTGTCAACATCTGGAGTCATGTTGTAAGAAGTCACCACAAGTCACAACTCTCCCTTCTGTCCACAGATGTTATGTTGACTTCCAAACCTAGATCCAACTATTACCTGGAATCCTTTGCAGTGCTTATAAACACCTGAATGCTCTTGTTCTTGCACAAATTGAACCAATAAAGTTCCCCCAATTAAGCAAGCTCCACTGACCCTACTCACAAGACTCAAGCCAACACTAACCTAACTGAAATGATTTGGTATGTGTTTGGTATGTTTAGTGAGCATGCTGTCTTCAATAAAATCTTACAGGAGCAGCCAGACACACGCTGAGCAGAGCCATCAGGACAGCGAATGACCTCATCTTTAAACTCTGGTTCTCTGCAGAAACACCCGGACACTAGAGGCACAGAGACAACCATCCACAGTTAAAGACACGTTAAACACATATGTCCCACCTCAGCTTGACAAGACAATGAGTTAGCTCAACATCAAAGTGCAATGACCAATAACGTGCAGTGTTATAACGTATCTTGCAGCTTGGTCAGGTTCACTATACAGACATGAAAAGTAGCATAGGGCAGAGGTGTTTGGAGAGGTGGTGAAGTGTATCTTACCTTTTAGTTTGTATGCAGTCACCAATCTGAAGGATATCTTTCAGATGCTTCTTTGGCTCTGGGCTTATAAGTCTTGCTGTTGGGAGACGCTGGCGCTTTCTGGTCCAATCAACTTTCAGCTTCACCATACCAGGAAGTAACCTCGAACCACAGGGATCTGATGATGACATCTTATCATAAATCTCACCACATTTCAGGTAAACAAAATCACCAAATGTCAACATCTGACGGCGAGCGTTTATGGTTTGTGTATGAGCGGCACTCCCTCAAATTAGGTTAACGGGACTCCCTGTACAATATGGTCAGGATGAAGAGTTTGTCTAGTGCAGATAATCCAGATTGATTGCTGGATGCACCAGTGATTTTTAAATATGCTATTTGAAATGGATCTTTACCTTGATATATTCAGTCATACCAGATGTGTTCTACGTGAGGCCTTATGTCAGGAAGTCACTGTTCATTACAAACGAGATGTTCATTGGCTTGTCGGGAGAAATCCAAACATCATTGTGGAACGATGAGGCAGTTGATAAACACATTCCAACAGCACCTGCGTATGGCGCCAAACCCTGAAGACACACCATCTAGACTTGGCAGAAGTCTTGTCAACCTCAACGCCACAATCTCATCGTTCCTTAGAATCCCTCACAGTGTGTGTCTGTGTGTGTGTTTGTGTGTGTGTTTGTGTGTAGTGTTGTATCAGGATTTCTCAATAGTGACCTTAATAGATATCTCAGTGGTTGTCTGCCTGGTTGTCTGCACACCACTGGCAAAATGAGCTACTTCTTTCTGTGGGCTAGAATGGTGATAAACATATTTAATTAGATCTCATCTTTTAGACAAACTTTAACCATGCTATTTTAACATCTGATCTCCTCTAGCATCTAACATATGACATCAGAGTTTCCATTGGATTATCTAACATTCGGAGAGTTCACATTACAAAAGCATGCCATTCTGAGAGTTGACATAACATCACATAACATTCGAGCCTCCATATAATGTGGACGCAGAGACACCATGAGCCGAGAGCTTCGTTACCCTGTGGGTTGTGGATAGCTCTTCGTCACATCTGTGCTCTGATGAAACACGTGGGACACCCAGACTCTAATCCAGACGGAGACATTTAGTGGGAGATCCAACCCAGCTGTCTGAACCTGACCTTCATATCTGTGGCCACACTAATTGAACACACATGAAATGGAGATGTTTGATTGGATGATCCAGTGCAGGTTGGACCATCTATAAGGTGTCTTCGAGATGTAAGCTCACACAGTAGGAGTCACTTTATCAGGTAAGTTAACTGATAGATCAGCTTTCGGTCTTATCTGTGCTTCTTTTCGTTTGGCATGATTATTTGGGAGTAGAAACCTTCCTGTGCTTAAGGTTCAACTGTTTATCAGAAGAAGGTTGACTTGTTTGTAAGACTGACGGTAACTGCAGGAAGATAACTAGTCAGATCGTCAGTGCAAAGAAACTTTTGGAACTGACAACTCTGTGTGTCTGTGAGACCAGTTCTGATCGGGCTGGTTCTGGTTCTGAACAAAGGGAATTTGCACCACAAAGACTGCTATCCAGATGATGAAGATGATGGCGATGGCGATGGTGGTGGGGACCAGCCTTCTGAGCTTCTGTCTCGCTGCACCCGTGAGTACCCGTGTGCTAGGATGATATATCACCGTGTTTATCACATGTCACCTCTGAGGACATGAGTCTGACAGTCAACTGCCTCCTGTGTGTGGACGGCGCATCCTGATCCTGCCTTTGTACACAGGTGGTGGAGCAACAAGAGGAGGAGCCTGTTACCGTCGGGGTGAGTGTGCTCGTGAGTCAGTGTGTGTGAGTCAGTGTGTGTGGATAATAATGTGACTCTGAACACTGTGGGACCATGTACTGACAGCATTGTGATTACGCAGTCAGTGTGTGGGTGTGTGGATAATAATGTGACTCTGAACACTGTGGGACCATGTACTGACAGCACTGTGATTACGCATTGATTCCATGTCAGAGTCTGACTTTCACCCGTCGTCCCCTGGAGCAAAACTCTTCCACCAGGACCGTCTCATCCACCTACTTGTACCCACGCCCACGGCTGGAGCAGTTCCTCAACCCCAACCTGAACCCTCTCATCCACCTGAACAGACACAACTCTCTCAGTTACAACAACGTCGGTTACAATCCCCTTAGTTACAATCCCCTTAGTTACAATCCCCTTAGTTACAACCCCCATGGTTACAACCCCCTCGGTAACAACCCCTATGGTTACAGCCCCTATGGCAGCCAGTACTTCAACTCACAGTTTGGGAGCCCTCAGGTGTACACTCACTACCCCTACCTCAGCGGGCCCCAGCTGCCCCCCACCCTCATCAACCTCAGTAACATGTCATAAACTGGGGGGGGGGGGGGGGGGGGGGGGTCTCTTCACACACCCATCTCGCTCCCATCTGTGCTGAAAGCACCTCAGAAACCAAGTTAGGTGTTTTTAAAATGTGTCTGGCTTATTTTATCAGTGAAACAATAAGTGTGAATAAAGATAATCCTGGAGGGATGCAATATAATGACAACCATGTGTCTGTGTATGATTATAACCGGAAAGCAACAACATTAAGGCAGTAATTAGCGCCACAAAACACAACTCCTTTCCTTCACACCATCCTTCTCCCTTACTCACACAGAGAAAACATCAAAGCATCAAACCCAGGATACGTCATAGGGTTGGGCTTAGCACCGAATGTTTATAACGTCTGGCTCCGCGCCTCATTAACACTCGGATCGTTAAGCAGACTCAAAAATGGTAACATAATGGTAATATAAAACATTATACGATCCCTTTCCATAATCATGATACCCCCCAGAAATGTTCACTGCCCCCCCAAGCAGGCTGCATCCGGCCCTGATCTAGAGGCAAGTGTTTCTCGTTAGCCCTCTGTCGTTTTCCACTTTGGGTATTGTTTCTCCGCAACAAAACCCTCAGGATTTGAGGGTAGTGATAATTACACAAACAGGTTCAGACATTTGTTGCATTGCTTCCTATGCAACTTAGGGTGCCGCCCCTCTGCGTGGGAGAACTTACACAATGTAAGATTCCCTAAAATACACAATCCTTTTCATCCCATTGCATCATTGCGTGACAGATTTATTCGTCACTGTTGGTTTAGTTCGTTTTTCGGATAGGGCTGGGGCTGGGCCTGGGTTTGACCATTTAGAAGGCTGGGTTTTGATCTGATTTATTCTGTTTACTCTGCAACACACTAGGAAGTTTGGGAGTGATGCATTAACAGAGTGGTGTCACACGTCAGCAAGATCAGAGAAGTCGATTCACCATGCCATCTCATCCTGTGGGAACATTCCATGGTTGGGAAAAACCAACCGTCTCTCTCTCTCTCCTCTGCCTATATCTACACTCCTGTCCTGAGAGGACCTCAGACTGTGCTGGACATCCTCAGAAGCCTTGCAGAGACCTAACCATACCACAGCACCTTCCAATAACCGTGTGAAGACCATAATACAACTCCGAGATAACTTCTGTTTTAGACTACAGAAGGCAAGATAACAAGCTATCAAGGTAACACCGCTTTCTCTACTCCTCCAACAGTACCGTGAAAAGGACTGCGTATGAATGAGTAGCTAGTATTCGGAGAGTCCTGATATTTGTTGTGTTATCACTGCATCCAGGCTGATGATGTTGTTCACTATTTGTCCTTGTCGTTGTTTGTGCATCAGGCTGAGAGATGCGACTCCTGCTCTGTGGTCTCTTCGCCGTCCTTCTCACAGCGTCCTTGTGCAGCCCTGTAAGACTTCTCTGCTTATCTTTATTATGATTTCATTTTTCCTGCTGTCAACACTGATGTGTGGTGCTAGTAGGAGCTGATGTGTGGGGCTAGTAGGAGCTGATGTGTGGGGCTAGTAGGAGCTGATGTGTGGTGCTAGTAGGAGCTGATGTGTGGTGCTAGTAGGAGCTGATGTGTGGGGCTAGTAGGAGCTGATGTGTGGTGCTAGTAGGTGCTGATGTGTGGGGCTAGTAGGAGCTGATGTGTGGTGCTAGTAGGAGCTGATGTGTGGGGCTAGTAGGAGCTGATGTGTGGGGCTAGTAGGAGCTGATGTGTGGTGCTAGTAGGAGCTGATGTGTGGGGCTAGTAGGAGCTGATGTGTGGTGCTAGTAGGAGCTGATGTGTGGTGCTAGTAGGAGCTGATGTGTGGGGCTAGTAGGAGCTGATGTGTGGTGCTAGTAGGTGCTGATGTGTGGGGCTAGTAGGAGCTGATGTGTGGTGCTAGTAGGAGCTGATGTGTGGGGCTAGTAGGAGCTGATGTGTGGGGCTAGTAGGAGCTGATGTGTGGGGCTAGTAGGAGCTGATGTGTGGGGATAGTAGGAGCTGATGTGTGGTGCTAGTAGCAGCTGATGTGTGGGGCTAGTAGGAGCTGATGTGTGGTGCTAGTAGGAGCTGAGGTGTGGGGCTAGTAGGAGCTGATGTGTGGGGCTAGTAGGAGCTGATGTGTGGGGCTAGTAGGAGCTGATGTGTGGGGCTAGTAGGAGCTGAGGTGTGGGGCTACTAGGAGCTGATGTGTGGTGCTAGTAGGAGCTGAGGTGTGGGGCTAGTAGGAGCTGATGTGTGGGGCTAGTAGGAGCTGATGTGTGGGGGTAGTAGGAACTGATGTGTGGGGCTAGTAGGAGCTGATGAGGTGTGACCGAGTCTGCTGTTCCCTCCACAGGATTTTGAAGGGTCTGGGGACCAGAGTGGCTCATTGCCTGATGAGTGGCAACCCTCTGAAGTAGTCTCCAGTCACATCTATGGAAGGTCAAGGTACTGGAAATCTTCGGAATCTTCGGAATCATCCGAATCATCCGAATCATCCGAATCATCCGAATCATCCGAATCTTCGGAATCCTCAGAATCCTCAGAATCCTCAGAATCTTCAGAATCTTCAGAATCCTCAGAATCCTCAGAGATCACGGCAAAACCACTGACACCTAAACCCACAGTTCCAGTGACCCGTCCCACTGCTAACACAACTACCACTACAACAAGAACCAGGCCAGTCACAAATTCAACAACGTCACCGACCCCCACAATAACGTCACCTAATTCCACAACAATGCAAACCAAACCCACAGTTCCAGTGACCCATCCCACTGCTAACACAACAAGAACCAGGCCTGTCACCAATTCAACAATGTCACCGACCCCCACACCTTCCTCCACAACAATGTCACCTACCACTGCAAAGATGTCCACTGAGGGACCTCTAGAGACTCCCTCACCAGGGACAACAGCTGGCATGACGACCAGCGTGACAGATGAGATGCCAACATCTGCTCCTGTCACCGAGAGCAGAGGGGACAACTGACATGGGACTCATCGGGAGACCAATCAGAGATCAGGGTTAAACGACAAACTGAATATGAAGATGTCGTTTTCCTCGACAGCCTGATTGTGTCATGTTCTGCCCTACATGTCCCATATAATTGATTAAACTTGTATTCAACTGAAGTGGTCCCACAGATACTGAAGGGCCATGGCTGTTGTAACTGTATTGATTGCACTGAGGAAGGTAAAGGTGCTTCCTGTTATGAAGTATCTTATCAGTGGGTTCTATCTGATGTGATGTCGAGACCTGTTCTGATCTTCATGTTGACACAGGTTACTGGGAGATGTGTGGTGTTGTCTGGTTTGGTTTCAAACCCCCGACCACAAGAGCTAACTGCTAGAGGGGACTACTGCATCTGGGTGTTCTGTTTCCTCATGCTGCCTGCTGTGTTGTGGATGTGTTATAGGTCTGTGTTCCTCTCATCTCACCCCTGAACTACAGATAAACACACCCGGGAAGTCTTCAGTGTCTACTCTTGTTTTTACAATAAAGGATTGAAAGAAGACTGTTTGTTAATGCTGCATTTGAAAGTAAAAAAGGCGAATAAAAAACTATTTGTTTTCAAGTACGTTTTGTTCAATTGGGCATCTCAAATGTATCCTGTTGTCGAAATAGTAGTAGTCATAGAGAATATATCCTGTCTAAACCAGGCTGAGGCTGGATAGAGGCTAAACCAGGCTGAGGCAGGATAGAGGCAGCTCTGCCCTCCCACTGCAGGCACCATGCTCTGATTCAGACTGACAGTGCCCCCTAATGGCCATTAAGCCCTACTGCAATGCCCATCTCTGACTGCCCGTCTAAAACATCATGTTCTCACTCCAGGTCTGAGCTTTAAGCTCTTCATCCTGTAGACATCATCCTCCTCTTCCCCCATCTCAGGGTTCTCCCAGGAGTCATAAAGCATTCAGCCTGTGTGATCTTCACCTCTGGGGGACAGCTGCTGTCATCTCCGTCTGGAGACTGTGTCTGTCTGTGTTCAGTCTTGTCATGGAGCCAGTCAGCGTAGCTAGAAGGCACATTGTTGCACATGAAAGCAAGCAAGACACTTGGGATTCAGCAATGAATATCGGCATGGTAAAGGATTTCAATGTTTCAGAAGTTGTCATTGGACACGCTCAGCGGTAAAGTATTAGACTGTAAATCAAAAGGTTGGAATCCCCCCTATATGTTTATATATAAAAGTGTCTGCTAAAGGAGTGTACTTTTATTATTCTCCTAAATGTTTACCTTTCTGTACTGCTGTTGTTGACACACTTGGGCTTCAGATTATTGCACATGAAGAATAACGTTTTATGAAAAAAGGAACTTTATTTATTTAGAAATGTTACAATATGATACATTACAGTAAACAAACTGGGGACAAACAACATGTAGTGTAAATAAGGATTGTGCAATGAACAAGACTAACTGTTGTATGTCATGGCTGGAAAGTGAACCATTAGACCTTGCAGGGCCCTGAGTTTGGCTCTTTTACCCAGCATCCACCCTAGCATGCAACATAAGCCCTGAACTCATGTACCCACAATGCACCCTAATTCATCTACGTTGCCGTGCATGCAGAGTAGTATGATAGAGTGGACATCAGGAACTCATTCTCCCTGTTCTTAGTTTGCCTGTGACCCATCCCCTCTCACAGATGACATGTAAAGGACTCTGGGTAAAAAGGCTAAGCCACTTCCTGGTTCAGGCCTAGGATCAATATATCAAGGATGAGACACGATGATTACCCACTAGCTTTTGAGTATTTTGCATAAGTAAATTGCTCATGGACACTGACATGGGGTCAGCTTTGGCATGGGTAGAAGACAAAGTAAGCTAACTTTGACCTCAAAGTGGATTTATGTCTACAAAGTTGGTTGTCTCTATGTAGAATTTCAATTTTCATAGAGATTTTATTACAAATTGTGTGATAAGGTCCGCATATTTTGTTTGTTTTAGGGAAGGACAGTCAGCTGCCGTTAGCTCTGTTGCTATAGGGGACAAATTACAGCTGGTTCCATGAAATCCCAACTTTCATGTTGTGATGCAGTTTTTGTCTCAGCCTTGACATATTCAACCTAGGCTCAGGCGTGTGCTACTCTCTTGGCTACTTGACGAGAATGACTGTAGGGGTCACGACCTCTGCCTCCACCGGCTCCTCTGCCTCCACCGGCTCCACTGCCGCCTCAGCTGAGTCACCCTCCTGACTCTCAGCACTCTCGTCTGACTCACTGTCAGCTGCCCCGGGCGTCTCAGTGGCCTCCTCGCTGCTGTGGCTGGCATCAGACTCCTCGCTGGTGCTGGCGTTCTCGCTTTCGCCCTCTGCATCGCTGGCGCTGGAGCTCTCGTCCGGGCTGGAGCTCTCGCTGGCGCTGGCACTCTCCTCCCCCTCCTCCTCTGCCTCCTCTCCCTCCTCTGCCTCCTGCTCCAGGCTCTTGGAAGGGCCGGCCTCCTGGCTGACGGGGGCCGCGCGCAGGGCCGGCTCCTCCTGGGAGGAGCCGGATGAGGGATCCACACCCATGATCTCGTCCAGTCCCAGCCCCTGGCTCTCCACCTCTGGGGTGCTAGTGTCCTCATCCAGCAGCTGGTGGACCTGCAGGGCCTGGGGGGGGGGGGGGGGGGGGGAGGTGGAGAAAGAGGGTTGTGTGTTATGATTGAATGTGTGTGTGTGATGCATGTATGTGTACGTGTGTGTATTTGTTTGTGAGACTAACCTGTACCTTATACACCTTCATGGTCTGCTTCTCGATATCATTGCCAACGCCGTAATCAGAGGTCTTGCCCATCATCTTGCCCTCATAAGACTTGAATGGGGAGGGCACCTGTGGGCACAGAATCATGTTGGTCATTGATGTTTATCCTAACCCCTGACCATAACTCCGACCATGACCATGACCCTGACCGCGACCCCATCCCTAACTTTATTTTTGATCCTGACCCTACCCATGACCTTAACTCTGACCTTGATAGGCACTGTCTGGATTACAAGAGGAGACGGCAAAAATACAGTAAGTGTGCTATCTCTCTTTCTCTCGCACAATTTCCCCCCAGCGGATCAATAAAGTTCTCCCGTTCTCCATTCTTTACCTTTTCCACTGTGTTTGTGTCATGGTAGCTCTTCTTGTAGTCACTTGGGTACCCCATGCTGTCCCCTCGGCCGTCATCATAGATGATGGAAGGGCTGGGCTCCACAGTGGGCTCCACAGTGGGCTCCACAGCGGGCTCCACAGTGGGCTCCACAGTAGGGGGGGCCAGGGTGGACTCGGCCTCCCCTGACTCTGAGCTGTCACTGGACTCCTCCTCCTCCTCCTCCTCCTCCTCCTCCACGTCCTCCTACACACACACACACACACACACACATACTGTACTTATACTGTATACTGCATGTGACTGTATAGTGAGCATACTCAAGTGTGGATACTCTGTGGTCTGCTACTCACGTTCTTCTGAGCGTCCTCCTCGCTGTCCCCGCTGTCTGCGCTGTCATCGCTGTCCACAGAGGCTGTGTTTGAGGCTGTGTCAGAGGCTGTGTCTGAGGCTGTGTCTGAGGCTGTGTCTGAACCCTGAGACAGAGGCAGACATATGTACATGTTAGGAACAGTATGAACACAGTACAAGTACTAGTGTCAGTACACGTCTCTCTAAATAGTTAGATAGATGGCTGTTCTACATGTATGGGGGGGAGGTGGGGGCGCATTCATTATCCATGTAAACATGTTACCTTTACTTCATCAGAGTTGTCTGAACTCTCATCTGATGCTGCTGCTGCTGCTGCTGCTTCAATATTCTGGAACAAAAACACACTGTTAGACAACACCCCAAAAAAAAGAATGGATTTTCTTATGGGGGAAAGACTGTGTGCTGCTTTACAGTGTGTGTGTGTGTGTGTGTGTGTGTGTGTGTGTGTGTGTGTGTACAGCTTGCAGGCTGTTACCTGTACAGGTTCCAGCTCAAAGACAGCTTCTAACGCTTTCCTCAACACTTGGGCTGGCTTGACCTGGAGACAGGAGCAAAGGACATGTCTTTCTCTCACGTTCTCTCCCTCTCTCTCTCTTTCTCTTACTTTCTCTCTCTCGTCTTTGGTTGGTCATCGCTTCTCCCTCTCTCTACTTACCAACTCCTCAGAGCTCTCGGAGCTGCTGCTTGAGCCTTTCTTCACCTGAGGAACAGAGCACAGAGGCTGTCACTATCACGAGGCAGCTCAACGCAACTCACGTCTCACACACCAAGTTCAAACACCCCCTGCAGGACATGGAGAGGAACTCACCGGTCGGCAGAGGACCGTTACAAAGAGAAGGGTGAACAGAAAGACAGCCTTCATGGTTGCAGTTCGGGATCTGCCGACACAAACAAAACACAACGGACCACAATTCAGAACAGAACAGAAGATGACTCAGAGCAGGGCAGGACATGACTGATAGAAAACCACAATTGGTTGGACGGATATGGTTATAAATGTGTAGAACATGGTTCCATCTCCAAAACAGACATTTTAAGGAGAGGAAACCCAGACTTAAGAAAACACTCCTGTCAGCAACTCCCATCCTGAAGCAGGGCGTTTCTGTGTGACTTCAGCACTGCAGTGTAAGTGGACATGATTTAGGCCATAATTATGTTGAGGAGTAGAACCATATTCCCTTCTGAATCCAGCCCTATAGGAAGGCGCTCTGGAGGAAGGAAGCCAATTCCTTATAAGGTCGGCGCAGCCAGACGTCTGAACGTGTCTTCCCTGCGAACCTGACCTCCAACCAATCAACCATCTCCCTCCCAGCTTCAACAACATAACAGAGGGCATAGTTCTGCTTTTCCTGCTGCCTGTGTAATTCTCGTAGTTAAAAGTGGAAGCATGTAAGCCACAATGGTAGCAGCGCAGCACCAACAGCCCGTTGCCCTGAGCGGTGCTTTATTTAGGAAGCTGCTGTGCTCTCTCATTACAGCTGTGTGGGGGAGGCCTCAAATTAGGGGGGTCGATGGAAGAGAGTGGCAGGTGAAGTTGCAGGGAGGAGAGGAGGAGAGGAGAGGGATGTTTGGAATGGGAGTGTTTGAGAGGGAAATGAGAGGTTGTGGAGGGAAGGAGGGAGGTTGTGAGAGAGGGAGGAAAAGGAGGAGATGGCGAAGAGGGGGACTGGGAGGGAATCTTTGAGAGGAATCGAATGGGAGACGAGGATGCAGATGGAGGGATGGAGGAGGAGAGGAGAGGAGACAGTGGGAGGGCAGACGGTGGATGAGAGGAGAACAGGAGGAGGAAAGGGTGGTAAACAAGGGAGAGGGTACCAAGAGGAGAAAGAAAGGATGGAGAATGGAGGAGGAGAATGGGAGAGAAGGAAGAAAGGAGAGAGGGAGGAGAGGAGGTGGTTAAGGAGAGAGCGTCAACTGCATTTCAGGGTTTTGTTTGTTAGCAGAGTTCTGACAAGTCGTGGTCAGGTGGTGGTGTCACTCAGACAGAAAATTAGCCTGAGGTTTGTTTCCTGTTTCCTGTTGCCCACAGCTTCCGCTTCCTGTCCCCGTCGTGAAAATCATTTATAAAACCGCCACACTGCAGTCAGCTCAACCAAGCGAGTCTGGCATACCAATACCCTCAACCAATCAACTTTGGTTGGAGACTTAACCAGCATTGTCGGGTAGAGCCATGCTATTACTGTAACACAACCCACGGGAGCGTTGTGACATACTAGCTTAATCTAGACTCAGTTCTGTTCTCTCACTACTGAAACATAATTACATGCTGCTGAGGCAACAATAACTTCATCTAAACTGAGAGGAACACAGACTTGCAGACGCCATAGCTTTCCGAGACCCCATTCCACTCCTTGTGCTTCAGATACAGAGCTGATGGAGTGTAGATAGAGCAGAGGGCTACATGTTCTACTAATCTCTGTGCATCATCGACACACCCATAAACCCTGCTGTGCACTGTTGTATCTCTACGCATCGAGTCTCAGCCGAAGGCACCGTTGTGTATTTGACATGTCCACACAGGACAGCTTCAGCACTGGTGGAAGTACATGGTCTGTCTGTTCCTTACCTGGCTCCGGTTCTGAAAGGATCCTTCTGTGGATGGTAGCAGGAAGGTGGAGATGATCGGGATGGTTGGAGCTGCTAGTCTGAGCCCACGGCAGGCAGGAAAGATAGCGAGTGTCAGAGAGGAAGACACCGAGAGAAAGAGAGAGAGCTGCTGTGGTCCGTACGCTCCTGTCTGTCAGTCTGTCAGAGGGAGGAGGATCTGCACTGTGAGGATGCTGCTGAATCCTGCTGTTTGGTTGGCTTATAAACCCTGCTGCCTCGGGGGACAGCCAATCGGAGCCTGGGTTGTGATGTCATGAGGTCAGCCACCACAGGCCCACCTCTCCTCTCCCACTCTTCCTGTGGTCGGAGAAGCCACAAGCCTGGCACTGCCAGCACACACACACACACACACACACGCACACTCACACACATGAACTCACAGACATAGGGACTCACACACACTCACAGACACATGCATGAAGTCACAGACACATGCGTTACTAACTCACACGCGTACCCACACGCATACACAAACACGCATGAACTCACACACACATGCGTATGCACTGATTCACAAACACATGCACACTCAGACACGCATGACACACACATTAACTCATTTACACACACAAACACACACTCCTTCCGTTTTGTTTTACTGGCTGTGAACTGCCCAGCCCTGTGTGACTCAGAGACATGGTCCATGTCTAACTAGGTCCCAGGGCCATTGTCTCATAAACACCTGATGGGTGATTCAGTCAGAATAGATGAAGAGGTTTATCTGTTGAGACAGGACCGAGTCAGTGAGGAGGGACGTTAGAACGTTTTACAGTGTTCTTGAACCTCCAGACATTCAGAAGTGCATACTCTGAATTCTAGAATGTTGTTTCATCTCATTAAATGTGGGGGCTGTCTCAGAAAGGTGGTATTTTAGACAGGTACAGGAGCACTTCTGATTGCTTTATGACTCAATCACTCCCTCAACGTGCAATTAAACTGTCTGGATCTGACGCTTAATGTTTGACAGCAGTCTGACACACTGACTGACTGGCTGACTGAAAGGTTGACTGACTGACTGACTGACTGACTGGGTGGCTGACTGGCAGAATGACTGATCTCCACAAGGGTATTCAGACCTCAGAGGGAAGTTGAGAACTGTTTGTGTGTGGGTGTGGGTGTGTGTGTGTGCGTGCCAGCATGTGTGTGTGCGTGTGTGTGTATGACTGGGCGTGAAAGACTGTGTGTGACTGAGGGGGAATTTCTGCAGAGGAAGACTGAACAGCAGACATGCAACTGATAAATAGACAGTCTGAACAGCCTGTGTGTTTGTATACGTGTGTGTGTGTGTGTGTGTGTGACCATGTGAGAGAGTGTATGTGTGTGCACCTATGTGTTGCCAGACACAAGGTGGTTCCCCCAACAGGTGAACACTACGGACTCCTCAGACACCACAACATCACCACAAGCCCTTCCCTCTCACTCAGAGACGAACAACTCCTCAACCACGGCCGTCTCAATCAAGCCATTAAGTTTTGTTATTATAAAACTCTATATGAGAGTGTTAGGCTCCGAGGCTGAGGTCATACATGGTTGGACTGCTTCTCTCTGGATGCACTACTGGAATCCACACACACTCTGGATCACTGGCTGTTAACTGTGGAATCAGTGGAAGGAGGCCAAGGACTGCGTGTCTGAGTGTGTTCTCAGTTATGTAACACATTTCCAGACGGCATAGGTGTACCGTAACACATCTTGTCAGCTAACAATGCGTAGTCAAAATACATGCAGTGCCTTCACTGACAATAAGAGAGACAGAGAGAGAGAGAGAGAGAGAGAGAGAGAGAGAGAGAGAGAGAGAGAGAGAGAGAGAGAGAGAGAGAGAGAGAGAGAGAGAGAGAGAGAGAGAGAGAAAGAGAAAGAGAGAAAGAGAGAAAGAGAGAAAGAGAGAGAGAGAATAAAGTCAGATATTTGTCTGAGATGGAGCTATGCACCCAAGCCCAGACTAAGTATATCTCAAACAACAGGCAATTTCGAGGCAAAGTATGTCTGGAGGAAAGAACCATGGTAAACATTGCTGAAGAGCAGAAAGTATTAAGTACCCTCACCACCAATTCATCAACATCAGTGCCTGTTACAAAGTCTCTGTATGGCTGCATGTTACAGTGTCTCTGTATGGCTGCATGTGACAGTGTCTCTGTATGGCTGCATGTTACAGTGTCTCTGTATGGCTGCATGTGACAGTGTCTCTGTATGGCTGCATGTGACAGTGTCTCTGTATGGCTGCATGTTACAGTGTCTCTGTATGGCTGCATGTTACAGTGTCTCTGTATGGCTGCATGTGACAGTGTCTCTGTATGGCTGCATGTTACAGTGTCTCTGTATGGCTGCATGTTACAGTGTCTCTGTATGGTTGCATGTGACAGTATCTCTGTATGGCTGCATGTTACAGTGTCTCTGTATGGCTGCATGTTACAGTGTCTCTGTATGGCTGCATGTGACAGTGTCTCTGTATGGCTGCATGTGACAGTATTTCTGTCAGTGTTTAGAGGGATGCAGTATTCTTCCTGACATCATGGTTATTTTCTGACCCCGCTGGTTGTGGCTGGTAATTGTGTTGGTTAGAGGTTCATGAACACAAAATCACACACACAAACACACACACTGACAGATCTTACTGTATGTCTACTGCTTCCACCTCCAGTTTCCACAGTGACTAGACAGCCTGCGTACTTCCTGTCTCTGGTTTGAGCCCCTGTGCCTCACTTCCTGAGAACACCATGATATGAGTTTCCATGAAATCGCTGATGTGTATACCCACAAAAATAACGTTATTAGCACACATACACACATTCATTCTTAAATAAAGCAAGGAGCATGTAAGCCCCATGCACAATGTCTGGAGTCACATATCATGTGTGTTATCGAAACAACTGGATGTCAGTCAGGAACATCAGAACTTGTTGACGACTCGAAATGAGACAAAGGCAAAGTGAGAGAGCCAGCAGCAGCATCAGGTTCTCAGGCACACCCAGGGTGCCGCCCCTACCTCCACACCCAGGGTGCCGCCCCTACCTCCACACCCAGGGTGCCGCCCCTACCTCCACACCCAGGGTGCCGCCCCTACCTCCACACCCAGGGTGCCGCCCCTACCTCCACACCCAGGGTGCCGCCCCTACCTCCACACCCAGGGTGCCGCCCCTACCTCCACACCCAGGGTGCCGCCCCTACCTCCACACCCAGGGTGCCGCCCCTACCTCCACACCCAGGGTGCCGCCCCTACCTCCACACCCAGGGTGCCGCCCCTACCTCCACACCCAGGGTGCCGCCCCTACCTCCACACCCAGGGTGCCGCCCCTACCTCCACACCCAGGGTGCCGCCCCTACCTCCACACCCAGGGTGCCGCCCCTACCTCCACACCCAGGGTGCCGCCCCTACCTCCTCACCCAGGGTGCCGCCCCTACCTCCTCACCCAGGGTGCCGCCCCTACCTCCTCACCCAGGGTGCCGCCCCTACCTCCTCACCCAGGGTGCCGCCCCTACCTCCTCACCCAGGGTGCCGCCCCTACCTCCTCACCCAGGGTGCCGCCCCTACCTCCTGCTACCTGTTTGGGGCCGGCGGACCTACCTGGCTCCCTTACCATCCTCATCCAGACATTCCTGCTCTAATTGCCTGTGATGAAGACGTGTCGTAGCCCCTGATGAGGTTTGATGACGGGGCCCGTTCTCTTGTCCCAGATCACCCGTGGAACAGTGCTGCGCTGTTTGACTTGGCTTGGCTGTGTGTCTGGGGCCGCCCATGAAAGCTGCTGTTTTCCTTATGTCTGAGGATGTCATTTATGTTCCTGGAGTTGGGACATTCAGGGCGAGGTTCCCCTCCTCCTCTACGCGCCCGTGGCAACGCTACACTCTACTCCCTGAGATAAAGTTGCTCCATACAGGCTTTATAAACATAGAGACTTTATTATACAGCTCCGGTTGTTAAAAAAAACGTTTATTGCATTTGTTTGAGGTAAAGCTTTGGGGTTAAAGGAAGGCATGCTCTGGGTACCCTGCACTGAATGGGTCCTCTGGTCTAATGGAGGATGGAGGATGGTTAGGTAGACCAGGGGTTAGATCTATGCTTGCTACTATGCACTTTTGTAAAGCTCTCTCTTGGAAGTCGCTTTGGATAAAAGCGTCTGCTAAATGAATAAATGTCAAATGTAAATGCTACACGGAGACAATGAGTTGGATTGTCGTACTTCTAAAGTTTGCTGCTGGGTTGCAGTTCATTCATAAGAATGTCCTCGTTACAATGTGTACGCCCTCGTTATAGGGAGAACCCATACGTTGGTGTATTTCAGTAGTTATGTTTATATTTCATGATTATGGGTTTCTTTACTGTGCGGACTGCCCTTGGCAGTCTTTCCGCCAGACCTTGACTCCATGGCATGATGGACCTCTATACTGTATACTGCGTACTCTGTACTGTGTACTGCATACTCTGTACTGTGTACTCTGTACTGTGTACTGTTTCCTCTGTACTGTGTATTCTGTACTGTGTACTGTTTCCTCTGCATTCTGAACTCTGTACCGTGGTTAGGTCTGTGGAGGGGCCATAGTATTAGATCAACCCAGGCAGAAGTCCATGTGCTAATCCTGTCCATGTGGACGAACGCTGAGTCAACACCATCATTAAACACAAACACTGTAATGACAGCCCTCTCTGGAGGAGAGCACAGTGGAAGCATGACTGCCAATGAGGAGGCTTTACCACATCCAGAGACATGGATCTCACTGCTTCAGGAAGATGCTTACTGATCTGTCCGTTCGTCTTCGGAATCAAACATTCAACTATTTAATTGAAGCACACACACAGAACCTGTTTCCTTGACACACACCCATAATCTGTGTTCTTCAAACACACACATGGCCTGTTTTTTTTTCAAACAGACAAACAGCCTGTTTTCTTCAAATGAACAAGGGTGATCTGTACCTTCTCACCATTCCAAGGCTCCACAACTTTCCACCAGGAAGGGCCCAGTTTTTAGTTGCTTTGACCTGCCTGTCTGATCCAGCATCCAAATACCTCAATCTATGGCATTCACTCACATAAGTGAGGCATTTGACATGTATACCAGAAACCCTCTCATTCAGTCCTGTCTCAGTACTGGTGCTGGCCACTGTGCTGGAGGGTGTGATTTTGTGTTTTGGGGTATTCTAATAATATTTAACAAGTTCTCTGGTAAAACAAGTTGTTAAGTTTGCCCCGACATCGTTCCCTTGTACGGAGACGGTAAGTAGCGGGAAAGAGTTTGTGGTGATATTAAAAAGATTTCCCACTGCTGCCCCACAGCACTTCAGTCTGTTATGCAATCTTTGTGTTTACTGTTATTTGTTTTTGTAATATTTTCAATTGGAGGTCTTTGATCGTGGACAAGACGTGCTGTTTTTGAGAACTGAAGAGACCCATAAGACATGTTTTTGAAACAATAAGAAAGTACTAGAAGTAGCAGTGTTTGTCCAGGCTTGACCTGGTTCTGTTTATGCACTATGCTCCTATGCTGGGAGACACCACTACCCCCAGCTCTCATTAGAGACTGCTGGGAGACACCCCAACCCCCACCTCTCAATAAAGACTGCTGGGAGACACCCCTACCCCCACCTCTCAATAAAGACTGGAGCTTCTGGACGGAGCCTCGTCTTGATGGCTCTCACACCTCATTCTGTGCCTCACTGTTGCTTTGCTAGTCATATGTTGATAAGTAAGGGTAAAAATCTGGTCGGAGTGGTTATTCTACAGATAATAGTTGGGTATATTTTGCAATGTTATTATATATCTAATTCATTTCCCTTTACTTTGATCATTCTTGCTCTGATTTAACCTATAGAGTCAAATAACTGTAACTCCAGCATATTTGGTTGATATTAATGCACTGTCCAGTTTACCCCTCTCCCTTATAACACTGGAACCCGTACAACATGAGGACTGCTGTATGTCTAGAGCTCTATTGCTTCATATTCTATGGTCACCTGTCTATTGGTCTATATCTCTGGTCTGATATTGGTCTAAACTGGTACAATGTAAACAACTGACTGCTGGTATATCTCTGCCAGGGGTTTCCAGTGCTTGTCAGATCCTTACTCAACAAACCGCTCATTTACTGCATCATAAAGGCCTTTTACGAGCTGCTCAAACATAAACCATGTTCATTAAACATTAATGAATTAACTGGAGCAGAGCTGGAGGGGGATTTAGAACAGATGAATATCAAGCACTGCTGTGTCCCCTGTGTCTGGTCCTTCTCTGCAGCCACCAGAAGGGAATTCTGGGAAGCCAAACGTTTGCGGGCTGTACGTATGAGGACAGGATCTATACATATCTGGGACGAGGGAAAATACTCTTGGTTTGTCATTTATTAGATAAACACTTGCTAGAGTGGATCGTTAGGCTTATTTTACAAGCCTGTGTAAAGTCTCTGCAGAGAGCCAGAGAACCCAAGAACTATGTGCTGTAAAAGACACAGGCTCTGGAGCTGGATGACCTAGGATGGACCTGAGGTGGACCTAAGGGAGACCTGAGGTGGAAACAGATTCCACGGAAAGCTTCCTGCTTCATCATCCTTCACAGGAATCCAGCTCAAACTCCCTCACATAGAAAGACTACATTGCGGTTCAGTGTTGTCCAAAGTGTTGATTCATGAACCACTCAGCACTGTATGTTCCTTTGTGTCTGGCTCTTAGACGGTGACTAGATAATGATGCTCCTAAGTCAAGTTTGGTTGGTTCAGGTGACTGACCCCAGTACAAGCCCAGCATACAGACCCAGCACAGGGACCCAGGCAAGGCTGTCCTTTCCCAAGTCTGTGGTCCCAAAGCACATCCGACACAGAGTCACACAGTCTGGCTTCCTGTCATGTGTGGCTAGAGTGGTGGTAAGTGCTGCAGATTCATGTCTGGTCTGGGTCAGGTCTGTTTACGCACACTATAGAAGTTCTGCTGACTTCACTGTTATCGATAAACATCTACAACTCAGCCCTTTTCTCAGACCTAACCATCCTCCCAGCCCCAGAGGTATCCAGTCCTCCAGACCTCCACCCCCCCAGGCCTCCATCTCTCCAGTCTTCCAGACCTCCACCCGCCCCAGGCCTCCATCTCTCCAGTCTTCCAGACCTCCACCCCCCCAGGCCTCCATCTCTCCAGTCTTCCAGACCTCCACCCCCCCCAGGCCTCCATCTCTCCAGTCTTCCAGACCTCCACCCCCCCCAGGCCTCCATCTCTCCAGTCCCCTAGACCTCCACCCCCCAGGCCTCTATCTCTCCAGTCCCCCAGAGCTCCACGCCCCCCAGGCCTCCATCTCTCCAGTCCTCCAGACCTCCACCCCCCAGGCATCCCCAGGTCTCCATCCACCACTGGACTCCCTCCTGCTACATAGGCCCCAAGTACCCAGTCTCAGTCCAGCACAGCAGGCCCCATCTGACCCACTCAGACCCAACCTTGACCTGAACCACGGGCCCCTGTCTCCTGCAGACCAACAACACCAGGATATTTGAGGTCTCAGTTGACATAGAACACTGGGCTGTGTGGGTGGAGTCTTCAGCCTGTTTACAATTTCAGTTCAATTCTTTGAAAGAAGCAAACATTAAAACAGGACACGATTTCCACGGAATTGTTGCGAGCCCACTTTTATATATTTAGTCATTTGTTTTCAGACAGTCTGAGACAGAAACACATAGTTTCACAAATATGTTTTACTAGAGTCGTTTTTTCCACCAGGAGACCGTGCAACAACGTTATCCTACCCTGGTAGTGCCAGGCCTAATGACTTGACTGCTATTTCAGACTGCCATTAAAGCCACAATCCGTGATATTTCCTGCTATTTTTCTAATAGTTATTTCAAGTCTTGATATTGTTGGTCAGGCTTGGCATGGGTCACTGTTCAGGGAGAAACATCATACAGTGGACATGTGAAGACATGTTGAGTTCAACTGGCTTGTCCAAATCAGAAGATAAACCAGCCTGTACTGTTCTGGTAAAGTCTGGTGTGACCTGATCTGGTTTGATACATTCTGGCCTAGTCTGGCCCAGTCTAGTCTGTTTTGGTCTGGTCTGTACCAGTGTTTAGGCCTACTAGAGAATAAAGCGATAACTAGGAGGTATTCCTGTTTAGACTGCTATGTTAATTAACAACATGAAACACTGCAGCTGTCTAATGGCCCTAAGAAACCACACTTTGACATTTCACTGTATGTGACTCACTAGAGCTAAAATGGCTCATTCACACACACAGACGCCTACACATGAATTGTACTGCACACACACAAACTGTACTGCCCGCACACACACACATGCACACACACAAACTGTACTGCACACACACGCGCACACACAAACTGTACTGTCTGCACACACACACACACACACACACAAACTGTACTGCACACGCACACACACAAACTGTACTGCACGCTCGCACACACACACACACAAACTCTCACAGACTTTACTATAGACAAATAATAAATACACTTTACTGCCATCAGCACCATCTCACACACACTGAAATTACACTCAATATACTGTACTGCACACACACACAGTCACACTGTCAAACACACACAAGCGCACACACACACACACACACACTCTCTCTCCTCTCTCAGGGTGTTTACAGAGACTGGAGCAGTGGTAATGAGTTCAGACCCTGAGGTGGCAGAAGATATACTCTGGCAGTAATTCACCTGTCTCACAAGGTTTTATGTAGGTGTGCTTGTGTGTGTGTGTGTGTGTGTGTGTGTGTGTGTGTGTGTGTGTGTGTGTGTGTGTATGTATGTGTTTGGCATAGAGAGCTGATGTCTTTGTGGATGTGCCGCTTGTGTGTATCATAGGTGTCGTGCCTCCCGGGCCTGCCTCCCACCCAGACACACACCTCCCCATCACGGCCTTCTCCTAACAGTCACCAGATGGACTCGAGGGCAAGCAGGCTTCCTTATAAATCATCCCTGACACGTCCAGACGATTTACAGCCGCGTCTCGTCGTGTGGCGTGCGTGCGCATGTGTCCGTGTGGATGTCAAAGGGTTCGTATGTGCGTGTGTGCAGGAGCGTTCTCGCGCGTGTCCACCGCCGTCCCTGTCCCCCCGCTCACCCCAGACAGACAGAGGGGCGGCACACGACATGGCTCTTTTACGAGAGCAGCTCCAGGACGGAGCGTCTTCTCTGTCTGCTTGAAGACGCATGCAGCTCTCAGGACTATTTACGTCCCGGTACGTCACGGTGGGTCTGCTCAAGGCCTGGGCGCCGGCTTGGAACGGTGTATGTGTGTGAGTGTATCAAGTTCAAGTCTTTTATTGTCAGACGCACAGAACAACACAGGGTCAGACTGGGCACTGAAATTCTTAGGACAAGACAACGCAAAGCAACCTGGCATAACATATAAGTACGCAGAACATAGATTACATCTATGATAAGCAAAAATATAGTAAACCTCCTAATATACAATAATATACAGTATTCAATACGGTATATTAAACCTCTTACGTAATACGTGGAAGTCAGGTGGGAGTCAAGTGGCTGAGCGGTGAGGGAGTCGGGCTAGTAATCTGAAGGTTGCCAGTTCGATTCCCAGCCGTGCAAAATGACGTTGTGTCCTTGGGCAAGGCACTTCACCCTACTTGCTTCGGGGAGAATGTCCCTGTACTTACTGTAAGTCGCTCTGGATAAGAGCGTCTGCTAAATGACTAAATGTAAATGTAAACCTTATAAACCTATACAAACCTAAGACAAGTGAAGTACAATAGTGCAGTATTGCTGACAGTGCAACCAGTAGCTGACAAAACCTATACTAACCTTATAAACCTATGCTAACCTAAGTCTGTGCAAATGGGTTGAGTGTGAGTGAGTGCGTGCACGGAGGTGTGTGAAGCGACTGTGCACCTCGATGAGATCCGAATGATGGAGAGAGAGAGACGGGTCTGACCTGTCTTGCTGCACAGAGGTGCCACTGGTGGTTCTGATCTGTCTCACAGCACGGACCATCTCCACCATCCCCAACACTGCCAATGGTACAGCTCGACCAGTTCTGTAACAGTGACCACAATAAGGTCAAGCTGGGGTCCAATCCTGCCAGTCTGGGAGAACATCAGTGGGACTGAGTGAACTGGATCCTGACCAAGCCAGGTTAGAAGTGGAGATCTGATAACTTGTCAGTGGAGTGGAGAGGTCTGTAGTAGACAGGGGTCAGTTCTGTGGTCTGAGGTATGGAGCAGGAAGTTGTGTGTGTCAGTTGTGTGTTCCCTTCCAGAGGTAATTATAGACTGCTAGTGGAGGTTGATGCTGCTGGAGTCCCGGCCCAGCTCCAAGGTCCTCTGTCTGCGACGGAAGTGACCGTACATGGGCAGGCCTGGAGGCCACCTTCCCAGCCCAAATACTGACCAGTCTTACTCACACAAACACACACACACACACACAGAGGCCCAAGCACACCGGCACATACTCACACACTAGCACACACGTACACAGCCCACGCACACTGGTACAAACCCACGGCCCAGTCCTTCTCTCCAAACATGTTGTTCTCTGAGAATGAGAGTTCCTCTGCAGTCACTCTGGTCTATTTCTGGACGCTGTCCTCCTGATCCATGTTTTCCTGTTGGACCACAACCGTGGGTTCAAGAGATGTTTTCCTTGACCTGGTGCCTCTGCTCTCACCACCCGAACTTCCCCCCCACCCCCCCCACCCCCCGTCTTTGGGTGGAGGCAGGGGGCAGAATGAGGCCTGGGTGGAGCACAGTATGTTCGTGTAATCGAGGTGAGTTGGTGAAACGTACTTGGTGTAAACACCGCCCACCCATGTCACAGAATTACTGGGCATGCTGTGTTTCTGGGAGGTGGTCACATGGGTTTAAATGTCAGACGACCCTCAATCCCATGATCCGTAACATCTGGCCTGTTTCGGTCTCAGAGACCACTGTGTTTGAATATCTTGATAACGGCTCTGTCCATCCAAAATTTTGGGCAAGGGTTTGTGTGTGTGTGTGTGAGAGAGAGAAAGAGAGAGATTGTGCGTGTGTGTGTGTGAGTGCAGGCTCTATGTTTCACTGTGCCAGAGGACATACCTGAGGACATATCTCCTCTCAACCAAACTTGTTTTGGTTCCTTCCAGCATGTTTTAACCGTTGAGTGATGTGGGCCAAACCATCGAGGCCTCGTCAAGCTGCCAACCCTAATGTTGTGAGAACATAATCAGTAAATGGTTTTGTTTGTAGGAAAGCATTTACATTGCAGACGATACACAGATCAGATGAAACTGAGACTACACATCTAACTTCCACCCAAGCAGGGTGAATTGTCACACTCTCCAAGTTGAATATAAATAAACACGTACAACGTTTTGAACAGAACAGATTTGTTGTTTTATAAATGGGCAAAGCTAGTTCAGGAACTGCTCTCAAGCAGGGGACTTTATCAGCTGACATCTGGTTCACCCAATCAACTGCAGGTGTGTTCATTGAAGCTCATTGGTCGTCCTCTTCAGGTTGCATAAACGCTGTATGCTTTCACAGACACTTACATCAGGCTCACAAGTTATGCATTGCCATGTACCTGCATATCGCGCACCTGCTGCCACTCTCCACCATCACCTGATCCTCCATGCTGTCCGTATGAACCGTTCAAAAGGCTATACCTCGTTTTATTTAATTTCCTGTCCACTGGGGATTTCTGTCCTGTGTCTTGTTTGTTGTGTGTACTTGTGCAATGATAGGCCTAGCTGTTTTAAGGCAGGGAGTTTTCCCTCAGTCGACCAAAGTCAAACCTATTTCCATCGGAAGAAAGGGTTAAATCAGTACGCGAATCAGTATCACATGCATCAACTTCTCTGCTGTGCTATCTGTAAGGGTATTTCACTTTCAGAATGTTGACTTTGTTACATACAGTGTCATGCTCATTTCTGTGCATAGTCGTGCCATCAAAGTGGAGTGATATCATCCTATGAAGGGAGTTGGAGAACTTAGTGGACTAGGATCTCCCCTGACAAGTTTCAAACAAAGATATGTTTTTTTTGCCTGCTGTAATACTAATAAAAGAACAAACTTAGCATGTTAAAGTTTAAGTATAGGAATCTCTGTCCTTTTCTAAGACTTTTATATGGCTTTGTCTTTTTATTTGATGCTATACTTGTTCCCCTCAGCGTCTATTTTCTCCAGCGTTAGACTCCAATAGCTTTCTTCCATTTCCTGACCGGTTCGCGAAGCTCGTAAACTCAGTTGTAGTGTCTTTATGGAAGAGAGCGAGGGAGTGGTGCGAATCGTCTTTATGTCGGAAACAGAGACAGGGTCTCAAAGAGTCTTTTGTAAAGGGAGCGAGGGAAACACAACCACGCACAGACACATTTGCACTGCAACTTTGTGCACTGTTTAACGCACATCATTTGATGTGAGGGTCCGTTATTGCTGTCACAGTAATTCTGCTTTAATCCAATCTGAGGGTCTTTTAATGTGAAAGCTTCGAGAGCTGTTGAACAACGCTCCAGAGAAAACAACGTTACATTTCGTGCATCCACTGATTGAGGTTAACAATGTTATCAACCAGATGTGTGTCTTTAGGTTTTACATGGCAAAGACAGATAAGTCACCTGAGAAGGTTTGGTTGGTCGAAATATCAAAATGTGTGTTTCGCTGTCGTCAGAATATGTGAGTCTGACACACCAACCAAACCATCTCAGGTGACTTATCTGTCCTTGTCATGTAAAACCTAAACATGATCACCTATCTGGTAAACAGCTACACCTGGGCACAAGAGGTCACACTATCTGGATAAAATGTCAGCCTTCTGGGCACTGGCCATTCATTTGATGCTATATCTGGACAAAATGTCAGCATTCTGGACACTGGTCACATTTTTGATAGCTGCCGTCAGAATATATGACCTCCCAGTTACATGGCTTGAAATGTCTGAAGCACCAACCAAACCATCTCAGGTGACTTATCTGTCCTGCTGGACATGGGCACAAGAGGTCACTTATAAATGGATACCTCAGGTTTTTGTTTTAAAGTATTTTTTTTGTGGATTGGATTGAATGGAATTAGCTATATAAATAAACCTAGTTTTGTTCAATGTGCACTTTTGCAAAACTGTCCTGACTGGATATCCGTGGTGGTGTAGCTGGCATACGTAGCGGGGGTGTTTATAAGAGGTGGTCAGTTGCGTGCGTCAGAGGACCCAAGATCAAAGCCTGGAGAGGAAGTGAACTGACAAGTACTACAATTCCACCCATGACCCTCTCAGTATCTCTGACGGTCCACTATGTGTCACTGTTCACCACTATACTGTGGAGTGCTCTGTTAGGAGCTGGGGCCCTGGCTGATCCTGGCAGCAAAGCAGAAATCCCTCCACAGCCATGTGTCTCCACTAGGTGGCAGTGTTCCACATGCCAGTAATGGATGTCTCCTCTTTGGACCAGTCTCGATGTGTTCTTTTTAACCAAGCTGTAATGACCCCTACTTCACCATGCGTCGCAGGAGTGAGATCAAGGTTGGGGTCGAGTTCAGGGCCAGATTCTAGTGATGCAGTCAGGGTTAGGATCAGGGTTTGGAGGTTGGGGACATGGTTCAGGTTTGGTCAGAGTGATAGAGAGATGGATGTAGTGCACCAGGGCTCAATATAGAGGGACGTTCAGGAGGGTATAAGTAGCTAAAGCTATACACATATGCAAGCATTTGATGTTAGAAATGTGTCGGTGTCGTGGTAATATCTGTAACAAAATGGAATATGTCAAAATTAAGATGTGTTTATCTGTGCGGACCTGCAGAAAGGTACCTGTCTATCTTTCCAGTTTGTTTGTCTCTCTAACCTGTCTGTCTGTATAGCCTATCAGAGCCTACCTATCTCTGCAGGTTTTCCCTCAGTGTTACAGTAATACTATTTTATTCTCTGCTGCGTGGAAGGGGAGTGGCCGTGTTACCACGGTGACATGAGCCATCATTCACTAAAGAGGAAATAACTTATTCTCCGACACATGCAAACTCATTTGCGCACAAAAACAAAAAACCAAGAAGTAACCTTTCACTCAAGCAGAGTCATTTGAGGAACTGGAGCTGCACTTCCACATGTGCTTCAGCTGTTCAACAACTATTCAATTTTCTGTGAAATATTCCTCATGTAACACACCAGAAACACACATCAACTCGTGTGTTTCTGGTGTGCGAGGCAACACAACATCCGCCGGGCAGGCTGTATATCAAGTTACTCATTCACAGGAATGACAACACACATGACCTTTTGGTGAGCCGGGTTGAGTGGGTGAAATGAGACATTTGAAACATTTCTTTCCAGACTTAATGCAAAGTTGAGTGGGTTTACTGAGTAAATGTGTGAGTGATGAAGCGTGTTCGTGTGTGCAAGAGAACTGACAGGAAATACAACGGCTGCATATTCGGAACAAGGCACACAGCCCACTCTGGTCACATAGTCATTCTCTGACACTCACTGTGGCCCTCCCTACCACCTCTGGCATCTCTGCTCCCCTCTGCCTCCCTCTGCTCCCCTCTGCCTCCCTCAGCCCCCCTCTGCCTCCCTCAGCCCCCCTCTGCCTCCCTCTGCTCCCCTCTGCCTCCCTCTGCCTCCCTCTGCCTCCCTCTGCTCCCCTCTGCCTCCCTCTGCCTTCTTCTGCCTTCCTCTGCTCCCCTCTGCTCCCCTCTGCCTCCCTCTGCCTTCTTCTGCTCCCCTCTGCTCCCCTCTGCCTTCCTCTGCTCCCCTCTGCTCCCCTCTGCCTCCCTCTGCCTCCCTCTGCTCCCCTCTGCCTCCCTCTGCCTCCCTCTGCTCCCCTCTGTCTCCCTCTGCCTCCCTCTGCCTCCCTCTGCTCCCTTCTGCCTCCCTCTGCCTCCCTCTGCTCCCCTCTGCCTCCCTCTGCTCCCCTCTGCTCCCCTCTGTCTCCCTCTGCCTCTCTCTGCTCCCCTCTGCCTCCCTCTGCCTCTCTCTGCTCCCCTCTGCCTCCCTCTGCCTCCCTCTGCTCCCCTCTGCCTCCCTCTGTCTCCCTCTGCTACCCTCTGCTCCCCTCTGCTCCCCTCTGCCTCCCTCTGCCTCCCTCTGCCTCCCTCTGCTCCCCTCTGCCTCCCTCTGCCTTCTTCTGCCTTCCTCTGCTCCCCTCTGCTCCCCTCTGCCTCCCTCTGCCTTCTTCTGCTCCCCTCTGCTCCCCTCTGCCTTCCTCTGCTCCCCTCTGCTCCCCTCTGCCTCCCTCTGCCTCCCTCTGCTCCCCTCTGCCTCCCTCTGCCTCCCTCTGCTCCCCTCTGTCTCCCTCTGCCTCCCTCTGCCTCCCTCTGCTCCCTTCTGCCTCCCTCTGCCTCCCTCTGCTCCCCTCTGCCTCCCTCTGCTCCCCTCTGCTCCCCTCTGTCTCCCTCTGCCTCTCTCTGCTCCCCTCTGCCTCCCTCTGCCTCTCTCTGCTCCCCTCTGCCTCCCTCTGCCTCCCTCTGCTCCCCTCTGCCTCCCTCTGTCTCCCTCTGCTACCCTCTGCTCCCCTCTGCTCCCCTCTGCCTCCCTCTGCCTCCCTCTGCTCCCCTCTGCTCCCCTCTGCTCCCCTCTGCTCCCCTCTGCCTCCCTCTGCTCCCCTCTGCCTCCCTCTGCCTCCCTCTGCCTCCCTCTGCCCCCTCTGCCCCCCTCTGCCTCCCTCTACCCCCTTCTGCCTCCTTCTGCCTCCTTCTGCCTCCATCTGCCTCACTCTGCCCCCCTCTGCCCCCTTCTGCCTCCTTCTGCCCCCTTCTGCCTCTCTCTGCCCCACTCTGCCCCCCTCTGCCACCCTCTGCCTCCCTCTGCCCCACTTTGTTGGTCTGTTATGTGTCATCTTCCCAGATGAGTTTCCGTTTCTCCTTGCTGCAGCTCATTTCACACTACAGCCTCCACACACCATGGTGGGAGTGTCTGAAAGTATTTTCACTGTTGATTTAAAAACCACAGTCATACTTAACCCTTGTGCTGCCTTCGGGTCACATGACCCAAAGGTTCATAACGAACCATCGTTGTGTTTACCCAATTTTACCCAATACAAAAACAAATAAAAATAATTATCTTTTAACCTTCGCAATGTGGAGGGTCTGAGACAGCCCGACGGTTAAAAGAAAATGCTTCACTTTGTTTTTGTATGCAGTAAAGTTGTCGCAATACGACGGTGGGTCACAATGACTGATGGGTCAGAATGACCCGAAGAGAACACAAGGGTTAATTGATATGCATACACCAAGTGTGTGTTTGTGAGTGTGTGTATGCTTATGCAGCAACTAACCATATGCTGATGTGTTCACTATGCTATGGGGTTGAGACTGGACAACACAGGAAGTGCTTTGTGTGGGCATCTGTATCCTGTCTCTCATAGCGCAAACTGGCATAGGTCTTTATCCCACCCACCTAACTGTCCTTCATTTATGGCTGCATCATTAGATCATCATCATCCTCAACCCAATCATCCTCGTCCTCCTCGTCATCTTTGTCGCCATGTGCTCTGCAGCCTGAGGTAAACAATACAGGGGTGTACTGAGGAGCTGACCACCAAGGCTAACCATTTCTTGAGTTGCCAGGGGTCAGGGGTCAGGGATGAAGCTGACCAACACAGGATGACATCATAGGAGAGGTCACCCCTGGAGGAACGTCCTGGACGAGCCTGGACGAACTTCATGTTGGCTGTGGAAACCAAAGCGGCTTTGAGTATGAGGGGGAGAATGGGGGAGGAGAGGGCCTGGTCTTCCCCTCTTCTTCTACTTGTTGGTGAAGACCATCAACCATACATGGTTTTTCACCCACACATTTCAGCAGAAAACTGCAGCTTTTGGAACCCAGAGGTTTGTTTTGCATATCTCACCCACGGTCCTCAACAAACACTAGAGCACTACCCAGCCAAGGCTGGGTAGTGCTGTGAAACCTGTGATCAAAGGAACAATGGGAGAAAGTCCCACTGACTATGGAGATAAAATTAACAACCCCTCCGGTTTGAACCTTTCAAGGGAGGGATTTGAACAATCAACCATCTGGCATCATGTAAAGTGCCCTTCAGAAAAGTCTTCAGAAACCTTTTTCTGAAACCTTTTTCTTTCATTTTGATCTGTTAAATTTCTTTTTTTAATCTATGAAATTATTGGCCTAAGTCCCAAGTCCTGTCTGCCACTGAAAACTGATTCCGCTCCTCCCCTGAACTGCAGACAATACATTGGGCACAGCAGACATTCACACATTCATGAGTTCAAGGGAACCATACTACAATTCAAACCTTTTAGAGGTTATCTGGTTCTCTATTCTCATGGTTGTATCATATTCAGAATGCACAGAATTCAGGGAGGCGGATGGAGGAGAGAAGGAGGAAGGGGGAGGAGAGAGGGAGGTACGGGAGGAGAGAAGGAGGCAGGGGGGAGGAGAGAGGGAGGCAGGGGGGAGGAGAGAGGGAGGCAGGGGGGAGGAGAGAGGGAGGCAGGGGGGAGGAGAGAGGGAGGCAGGATGAGATGGGACATTCTACAGTGAGAGTTTTCAGTTTGAATACTCAACTAACTGCTTCCTACACCAGGGCTAGCTACACCGGCACCTGGACACACCACTGACAAGGTAGGTGAAGCACTTTTCAATCATTATGTTGTAGTGTTACCCTGTTCCTCTGTCTGTCTGTAAGTGAGTCTTCCCATTGTTATGTCCCATGAACTTATGTCTTTCTCTTAATCTTTGAAAAACGGTGCTGTCAGGTGTATTTTCATTTCTCTCTTTTAGTCCATCTGACATTGTCCTCCACTCTCTCTGGTACACCTTACACATGGGTAAACATTACCCAGGTTCTGTATTTTCAAGGATACATGTATTGTTGTGTACTGTTTCTAATTAGTTGTCTCTGCTGAGATTCTGTGTCTATTTGACTCACTGACTTACTGACAAGATATTGAAAAAAACAGCTGTTTCCTTGTTCAACCCATTCCCCATTCTCTCCGCTTTGCTCTCTCTTTCTCCTCTTTCTTTCACTCTCTTTCTACACTGTTTCAGTTTCTAAATATTCTCAGTCAAGAATAGTCAATTCTTAGTCAAGTCATAAACTCAGCGGAAACAGTTTATGCTATTTCCCCTTGTGGTGTACAAAGCAGTATTGGTCTATATAGAGCCCTGTGCAGGGCTGTTTCTTTTTGTCTCATATGTGAGCTGAAACCACACACAAGCTCTGAGTGGCTGTATGTGTTATCCCCAGACATACCCTCCACACACAACCTTTCGGCTTACTCTGCAGAGATCTGGTGGGCCACCCAGGAAGTATCTGGAGTTCATAGCTCTCCTCAGATGACAGGGAGAAGACTTCAGCTGCAAACGGGTTACCTGGGTAAGCTACCTGTTCGTGATCAGAGTGTTTTGTAAAAAAAAGAGGAAATTATGTATGCAGATTAGTTTCCCTTGGTGAAACATATTGTCTTTATTGTTTTTAGGAGGTTGAAGGTTAGTGTCGTTCGTGTGGTGTGGTGTGAACTGGAGATACATTGTTAACTTCTGATAAGTTGTGTGTGCAGTAGCCTTTAGTGCTAATCAGGGTCAGCTAGCAGCCTTTAGTACTTGCCAAGGTTAGCTAGCAATGTCTAGTGCTAGCCAAGCACTACAGCAGGGGCCAACAATGAACAGTTTAAACAGTCTGAACAACCAGAATAGTCTAAAAGGTCACAACAAATTAAACAGTTTGAACAGTATAAACCATTTCAACCAGGGCCGTAATCATAATATGTATCGGGGGGGGACACATCCCCAATATTAAAATCTGGTCAAAATGTAAATAAAATATAAATGTGCTACGCTACGACAAGCAACCACGCACGCTGTCCAAAATTATCATAAAAAATGTATTCAAACTTAAAAAGTTTTCAGGGGGGGACCCTCAGACTCCCCAGCAGATCCCCCCCAGCCCCCCCCCCCCCCAATGTTGACTCCATGGCTATGGTCTTGATTTCAACCCTTTACATTTCATTTATTTAGCAGACACAAATTTGCACACGCGTGCAAATACACAAATAGTGCATAAACTTCGGAACAGTTTAACAGTGTGAACAGTATGAACATATTAAACAGTGTGAACAGGATGCCAACCATGCCTCTCTTCAGAGAAGCCCTTCAGAGCTCAGCGGTGGCTGCTCACTGGCTGTGGTGGTGACATACTTGACTGTTGGACTTACCATGCAGAAGACTTGCTGGGAAATTACCCCTCACACTGGGGTGGACCGGGCTTTCACCTTCTTAACGGACGCTGTGTGTACGCTTGGTGGTCCCTATTGTACTAGTACTATCTGTGCTACAAAACTGTCAATGTTTCTTCTACCCTGTGAGGAACACTTTGTTTCTCCTGTCGTGTTTCTCCCAGACGTTTGCTTTTCTCCTTTCGTTCACGCGGGTTTTACTGAGGGAGGTTTTCCTCCGCCTGCCTGAGGGTCTCAGGTGCTGGCCCCTCACCCGTACCACATCTCACCCAGGGTTTCAGAAGATGACATGCTTGATCTTTAATAGTCACCTTTCTTGCTTTCAAAATTCGGCACGGATGGTGTGAACGTTTTAGCCTTCACACCTGTGTTGGAAAAAGAATCGAGTGTGTTTCACAGATAGAGACAGACAGACGGGGTAGGGGGGGGGAGAGGGGGGGTACGATGGATGTCAGCAGACAGGATGATGTGCTGCTGTGAGGTAACTGTAGGGCGACAGAGTTGTAACGTCAGGTTATTTCAACAGTAAGTCTGTGCCCCTCATTGTTCCATTGTGGAAGCGGGGGTGGGGGGTGGGGGGGGGGTGGAAAGTCCCTTCATCTCAGAGGTCTGAGACCATCGCCAATCCGTCAACCTATTTCAGAGAACAGGAAGTAGTGGTTAAGGCCCGCCGACCAATGAAAAGTGAAGGCCTGCAGTCAGAGTGCCTGGAAGCCCGCCCCCCGGAACACAATCAGACCAACAGCTCTCGGAGTAGCGGCAGCGCCACGCTTTCTCTCTCTCTCTCCATCAAATGCGAATTTATCCATTGTGGGACTAATAAAGGATTATCTTATTTTATCAATCTGATGTTCCTCCATCCGTCTGTGGGCTCCGTCTTTGTAGTAGGATGGTAGAGAGGGCTGACCTGAAGCTGCCATGGCTTTGTCACTGAGGAAGAAGAAGTTGATAGTCCTGGCTACTAAGCCCTGTGTCAGGATATGTGTCAGGAAACCCAGCCACATGTAAGTCTTTCTGACCCTGTCTCGCCGCTGGAGTTTACCTGTCTGTCTCACCACTGAACTTAACCTGTCTGTCTAACCGCTGAACTTGACCTGTCTGTCTCACCGCTGAACTCGACCTGTCTGTCCTACTGCAGGGGTACCTGTCTGCCCGCAGTTCTGGTGGAAGGCAGGTTCAAGTGAGGTTGACCGCTTGGTTGATATGTAGAGGTTTTTGCAGCATTAACATTGATTGCTTTTTAGTTGATTTGAGGTTGATTTGATGTTGATTTGAGATTTGTCAGGTGTTCAGGGTTATAAGACGTTTTGTTTTAGATCATGTGTGGCTGATGTTTAGTTTCCCGCTCTGCTCCACTCGATGTTTCATCGTTTATCTGCAGGTGTTCAGAAACAACAAACTGGCCCTAGAAACGCCTCAGACAGGAAACACCTAACCTCTCTCATCATTCCCTTCTGGACCCACACGTACACACACACACGCATGTACACACACACCCACGCAGGCATGTACACACAAACACACAGAAACACGTACGCACATACACACATACACTCACACATATAGACAAATACACACCCACCCGCCCACCCGTGCACAAACACACACACATTCAGTATATACCCCCACACACACACACACACTCACTCACATCATCTTCATCATCTTCCACCATGTCATCTAAATCTGAGAAGGAAGTCACTTGGCTGAAAGAATTCACTTGGATCTTAGTGGTTGTTTTGTTCCTGGCATAGCAGGGTGCTGGTGTAGAGGGAGCACCCCAGGTTTGCGGTTCATGGAACAGCCCCAACCATTAAATACAACCATTAAATGGCCACATGTGGTAAAAGACCATGTTAGGGTGGTGCCCTGTCACCGCAGAGAGAAACTGGAGACAGGACTGGGCCTTGGTGTTTGGTCTGCTGGGAAAGCCTTGTTTCCCTCTTTCCTGTTTGCCATGATGTAACTGTGTAATCTTTTCAACGACTTCCTGTTCACAAAAGTCATGCTCATATTAGGATGAGGGAAGTATTGCATTGTGGTGTGTGTCTACATGCAGTGTGTGTGTGTGTGTGTTTGGGGGGGGGGGGGTATCGACCAAAATACTGAAGTGAAACTGTACTTTCAGAGGTAGACAGAAAGAATGTATGAGGTGTGTGAACTTAGTTTGGAGTATGTTATTTTATGTATTTGTTGTGACAGTAACATTGCATCCCAGAGGAAAAGGAAGGCCAGTCTGTCACCTATCAAATGGGATGGGTGAAGAACAATAGGCTTGGGATTGGTGTCAAGGAAAAGGTTTACAGGAAGTTATCTTTGAAGAAAATACTTGATACTTGATACTTACAAATTGGGTGCAACTGGTTTGTCAACAAGTTGAGCTGTATGTGTGTGTGTGTGTGTGTGTGTGTGTGTGTGTGTGTGTGTGTGTGTGTGTGTGTGTGTGTGTGTGTGTGTGTGTGTGTGTGTGTGTGTGTGTGAGAGAGAGAGAGAGAGAGAGAGAGAGAGAGAGAGAGAGAGAGAGACACAGACAGACAGACAGACAGACAGACATAAACAGAGAGAGACCTGTGAAAGTAGGTTCTGAGGTTGATAAATGTGCCGGAGCTGGACCTGTGTGACTTTAAACCTCTGTTGTCATAGAAACCCATGCAGTGAAGGCTTCCATCTGGGGCTGGCAGCTATCTGGGTCGGCCTGCTAATCTGCATGCTCGAGATAGATCATGCATGACCCTGTTGGGTTCATGACGGGAACCCAACAAGAATTCTTGAGCTGGAATCTTTTGGGTTCCTTCCCTGTTCCTCCCAGAACTCTTCAGGATAAATGGCCACTTGATCACTTGCTGCTGTGTCCAGTCTACACAAGTATATTTTTGCTTGTAAATCTCATCTTGAAGGTGGTTTGTGTGTTGCAGTCACAGTGGAAACACCCACACAATACACATGTAGGTAGGCGAACACACACGCGTACACTCTCTCTCACACACACACACACACACACACAGACTCGCCATGCCACACAGAGCAGACAGGAAGCACAGATCCTGTGATCCAATCAGCAGCTTGGAGAGCGCATGCACATTCCAGAGGAAACCTTCCACTTCCTGTCATTTAGTTTGCCCTAGGGTTGAGGTCTGAGATAGTAGGTTGTGTGTGTATACTTGTGTTTGTTTGTGTGTGTGTGTCCTTTGCCCTCCATGCTCAGTCCTAGCCTCAGAAAGTTCTAGCTTTCAGACCAGGGTTCAGTAGGTAGCAGAGCAGTGCAGAGTGAGGAGGGTGCAGTCATGGACCTGTTGCCGGTGCTGCTGTCCAAGGCCAGCCAGCTGAGAGAGAACCCAGTGCTGCAGAACCTGAGGAAGAGGATAAGCAGGAGGTAGGACTGGCCCGCAGAGGACCGGCTTGGACCCCTTTAATGGAGCAGAGCAGCGGCTAGTCAGGGTAGCTCCACATCCACCGTGGCTGCAGGTGGTTTTACTGGACACTACAATGTCCAGGTTTAGAAGAGGTTGTGGTGTGGTGGTGGTCTATTTGCATTCCACTCTCTTCTCAGAAAGTACTTGAATGTTCACAGGATTCAAGCGTTGTTTGTGTGTTTCTGAACAGTATCCAAGAGATTCAGCTTGTCATGTTTCATTAGAACTCTCAATGTTTCACATCGCTGAGGGAGATGGTGCTTGTTTGTTGAACGCACGGTGCTACGGTTAATAGACTCCAGTTGTCCAGCTGTGGGTGGCATGGTGACTCAGTGCCTTTCACTGCTGCCTCAGAGCCAGAAGGTCCTTGCTTGGATTCCTGCTGCGGGGCCTGATGGGTGCTCAGGAGAGCAATCTCCGGGGCCTTTCTCTGTTAAGTTTGTATGTTGTCCTCGTCCTCACATGGGTTTCTTCCACAAAGAACCCCAACATGAAAACATGCAGAACAGATGGTCCTCCGGCCCATTTTCCAGGCAGGACATGGGGAGAACTTGGACTTGGCCCCCGGGCACTGCTGATGTGGCTGCCCTCTGCTCATAGCTGCCATAGGATAGCAGTCCAATTACTCCGGCGGAAGCTCTGTTGGACGCTATGGCGAACGCGCGTGTGTGTTTGTGTGATGATTGTTAAGACTTAATAAAGGTTTATTCGTCTTCCTGTCTAACATCTCTACTCCCTATAGACTACAACCCTCTGAGAGTGTACGATCTGAAAGTAAATCTACAGAATCCATTTCTGAACTGTGGTTGAACCTGTACCTTTCTAAACAGATCAGAGTTACAGCTTCCTTGAAGATCAAATCTTAAAGATGTGATCACAGTTTTGGCCTTGTTTTGAGATAGGAGCTTTGAGGCTGATAAAACGGAGTAACAAGATACGACGTGAAGATGTCTCTTGAGGCCTGGATGAGGCTCTGAACTTCACTAATCATTTATCCTCCTCTCATCTCCTCTCATCGCCTCTCTTCTCCTCTCTTTTCCTCTCCCATCCTCCAGCACCATGGCTGCGGTGGAGGTGTCATGGCCGATCCCCATGAGGGCTATTGGGGCCCAGAACCTGCTGACCATGCCTGGGGGAGTGTCCTGCTCCGGGTACATGCACAAGAAGGGAGGCAGCCAGTTCAGCCTCAGGAAATGTGAGTTCACACCAAACGTCTCTCTCCAGTCCATTGACGCCTTGGACACACTGCTCGTTCTCGTTAAGATGATAGAGTGGCTAACTCACCTCTTCACAGGGCCCCTGCGTTACATCATCTTGCACAAGGGGTGTCTGTACTACTTCAAGAGCAGTACCTCTGCTGCACCACAGGGGGCCTTCTCCCTCAACGGGTACAACAGGTCAGTGCACCCCAAAACCTAACCATAAGCCTTACACCACCCCACTCCATTTCAAACCTAACCCAACCTCCCCCATTACACACGTACACAGACCCACCCCCCCATTACACACACACCCTTCCAACCTAAACTCAACCCCCCCCCCCGCACTCCTAAACATAACAGACACCCCCCTCACTGACTCAGAAAACCCCCTGACCTAAATGTCAATTCAACAGACAGTCATAGCACTCTCTTCCTGGGCCTCCTTCCACCCATCTCATCTTCTCACAGCAAGACACGATCAAACCACTTCCTGGTACAACAAGGTCGCCCTCACACCCAGCGGTGGGGACTGTGTCTTCATAGTTACTGTACGCTGCTCTAAGCCCAATGAGCAAAGAGAGCGGTAAACAGCCCCAGACATGTCCCACGATCTCTCAATCACCCTGGGATCTGCAACGGTGACCCCTTCATCCTCTGCCAGGAACCTTGGGGTTACCATGGACGACGAGCTCTCCCTCACGGCCCACATTGCTGCGGTCTCCCGGTCGTGTAGATTCACCCTCTACAACATCCGGAAGATCAGGAGATACCTGTCTGAGCACTCCACCCAGCTGCTAGTCCAAGCACTTGTCCTCTCCAAGTTGGACTATTGCAACTCGCTGCTCGCTGATCTCCCAGCATGTGCAACCCACCCTCTTCAGAGGATTCAGAACGCAGCGGCCCGCCTGGTCTACAATCTACCCAGACGCTCCCATGTTACCCCGCTCCTCATCTCTCTCCACTGGCTACCTATCATGGCCCGTATCAGATTCAAGACCCTGGTATTGACCTTCCGAGCAGTGAACGGGACTGCACCCGTCTACATCAAGTCTCTCCTGCAGCCTTACACCCCCACCCGTCACCTACGGTCTTCTTCAGACAACCGCCTGGTGGTCCCACCGCTCAAGACCGCCCGGTCCCAACACAAGCTCTTCTCCTGTCTGGCCCCCCAGTGGTGGAATCAACTCCCCGCCTCCATCAGAGACACTGACTGTCTCTCCACCTTCAAGAAAAGGCTCAAGACGCACTTGTTCCGGGAGTACAACGGTACTTAGGAATGGTTCGCTTGACCCGATGTTAGTTTCCTCAAGGATCACAATGACTCTTGCTTAGAGACTTGTTGCTCTTGTGGTTAGTGGTAACTGACTTAAATTTTTGTACTCGCTGTGATATATTGTTTTTATTATTGTTGCTTGCTTTTTCCACAGGTACACTTGCACTTATAGCAGTTCATGTTGTTTAATTGTAACTTGTTTAACTACATGCTCTTATGGTTCTTCCCTTTGGCACTTATTTTGGTTGTTCACAATGTGTGCTTCATGTTTTGGCTACTCGCAATGTTTTGTGGCTATCTCGTTGTTATGATCAGTGACCTATGCACTTTGTAAAGCTCTCTCTTGGAAGTAGCTTTGGATAAAAGCGTCTGCTAAATGAATAAATGTAAATGTGAGCGTCCCAGCGTCAGCGTCCGTGTCTCTCTGGTCTCCAGGGTGATGCGAGCGGCCGAGGAAACCACCTCCAGCAACGTGTTCCCCTTCAAGGTCGTCCACTTCAGCAAGAAGCATCGCACCTGGCTGTTCTCCGCCGCCAGCGAGGACGAGAGGAGGGTGAGGACCCTTCTGCCTTTGGTCCACTCCATCGGTCTGCTCGCTCTGCTTTGCCTTGTGAAGACGGGGCCCTGCTCTGCTCCCAGCTCGAGGCGTTCCACCTGCCGTATAGCCCCTGACTGTGGTCTGTGTTTGCCCCCCCCCCCCTCTAGAAGTGGATGAGGACCCTGCGCAGAGAGATCGACTACTACAACGACAGGACGGACTCCTTCACTTCCAGGTAACCCTGACCCCTGACCCTTAGCCTGACTGTTACCCTAGATTGGGTTTTGGAGAACAAAAAAGTGTTTTGGTGTTTCTCCAGAGCTTGTGCACGGCTCTTTCACTTACTGAATAAAGTTTTTTTGGAAATTGGAAATACTTCCTGCATGTCACCGTCACAGTGTCTTTCACACACGCACGTACACACACTCCTCTTTGTATCTCTCACTCCCTTCACCCTTCCTTCCTAGAATCCACTGTCTTTGTGTTCAGTATATTTCCAACTTCCTCATTCTCATAAACTCACTCAGTTATTGTAGCCAGTACCATGGTTGAGGGTGATTTATGGACTGATATGGTATGACAGGTCTCTCTTACTGGCAAACAGGGTGACAGCTGCTGACACGTCTAACTGCTTGGTCAGTGGAGCACTGGGGCAGGAGGCTGACTGTGTGCTTATACAGAGGTTCTGGTCAGCCATGACAGCAGTTTTGTCCTGCAGTCTGGCCCTCACTTATGACCCTAGAAAGGACGTTGCAGAGGTGGTTTGGGTCAACACTGTTGTGATGATTATCCCTGTCCACAACTGAAAGAAGCTATCTAGGTTACCATGTTAGGCAGAGGTGGGTTGTTCCCTAACTCACCCCACTGTTTGCAGTCAACTTCCTGTCAGAGTTTGATAACAACTCGTCCATTGTGAGTTATTCATCATTAAAGTCACATTGTTGATTTCATAATGTAATGACAGCCTTTTCTGTTGCCATAGCGATCCAGACTCTGATGCAGACAGTTTCTATGGGTCAGTTGAGCAGCCGCTGAATATAAACCACACCCCCCACAACCCTGAGGACGGTGAGACACACCAGCCAATCTCTGCAGTGCAAACAGCAGCATGTGGTTGCATCAACCAATCACATGGGTGCAAACAGTGACACTGTCAGCCAAGTGACTTCCTTCTCTGATTTAGATTACATGGTGGACGATGATGATGATGAGGACGATGATTATGAAAAACCAGACGATTCACCTACTTCTTCAGGTATGGGCGGGTTCTCAGGTACACACACACACACACACATGCACACACACATGTTCCTGTTCTTACCATGTTTGAACTTCCTGTTGTTGTTGCAGGCAAGCCGACTGCTCCGCCCCCCTCCTACCCTCCTCCGCCAGTCCCAGGCCAGAATAGACAAGACTCAGCCTCTTCTTACCTCTTACATAAGTCCCTCCCCCCTCCCGTGCCCTTACCCAACAGGACCTCCACCAGCACTGTGTTCAAGAAACCCCCCCCACCCAAGCACACAGAAACACCCATCAGCAAAGGTCCCCCGCCACCTCTGCCCTTTGCCCCCCATCTCCCTAAGCCCTGTTTGGACAGGAGTCCCCCCTCGCTCTCGCCCAGCCCCGCCCCCCCTCCGCCCCCCCCGGCCAGTCTCAAGAAGCCAGCCTTGGGGAGAATGTCAAGCACCTTGCCTGTTGGGGGCGATCAACGGGACCGGGTCGCTGTGAGCGTGAGCCTCAAGTCCCCCGCCACCCTCCCCATCTGCAATGACCTGAAGAACAGGATGGTCCTCGACGACCTCGCCCCCACCCCCGGTTACCACGGCAACAACCACCGAAGCTCCCCGGCGCCGTCGCCCCAGTTCTGCTATCCAACCCACCTCCCGCCTCTTACCCCCTCTCGGCACACCCTCGCTGTCCCCAGGATCAAGCCTCCCGGGAGCCCCAAGCCCCCCCTGCCCTCAAACAAGACCAGGGGATCCTCCATGCAGTAAGTGATCTTCATTCTTGTTCTTCATTTACTCCCCCCCACCCAAGTGTTGGCCTGTTCCCCTGAGACTGTTTCTCCCCCCAGAAGAGCTTCTCCTGAAGGGCAGAGCTTCAGAGCCTCCATAGAGGAGAAGCCTTCCTGCAGCCCAAGCCCCAGGATCCAGCCCGACTCTGATGAAGACTATGAGAATGTAAGCCCACGAGAAGCCCACGAGGAATACTGGTGTGTGTGTGTGAGTGTGTGTGTGTGTTTCTGTGCTTGTGTGTTTTGACTGGTCTGTCTTTTCCTGTTACGGTTTCTGTCTGCAGGTCCAGCTGCCGGACTCTGTATTTGTGGACACCACAGAGACTGGCAGTGTTGAAAGGTGAGACACACACAGGGCTCTCTAATCTCACACATTCGCAGTGAGACTCACACATTCCACCCATTTCTCACGCTCTCACACAACATCTTGTATTTTGTTCTTCAACTTGTTCTTACTCCTGATATATAGTGACAGTATACCTGCCTCCTTCAGGGGAAATTCCAGAACAAGTTTTCTTGTGCGTTTCTGGTAGTTTAGCACAGCCCCCTGGTGTCGTGTTGGGGTACTGCAATCAGAGGAATTCCCAATATCACAGAAGAGATCCTTAACACATAATCCTGTCCTTAATTTTTTTTATTTGTATTATATCATTAAACAACTTTGTCTCATAACAGGATGTTTAAAGAAAATTGTGGATTTCCATCGGATGGTCTCTACTGTATCAGAAACTCTGGAACAAAAACTTCAAAGGTAGACACACACAAACACATTTACAGCAAACACGCACACACAAACGCATACCTGTACAGACACACACACAGACACTTTTATTATCATTGTGAAATTATTACTTCCAGGAAGATGTTCATTAGATAGGGGTCTGAGTTATAAATCATTTTGATGTTGGTGGTATGAATCCTGTTGCTGTGCTTTAGGTTCTAGTGGTGTGGGACGTCAGTCTGAAAAAGGCCAGAAACTACCGTGTGTTTGAAGAGGTAAAACCACACTGGTCCTGTGTGTGTGTGTGTGTGTGTGTTGATTTAGGATTATGTCCCCCAGATCACACTGTGTTCAATTATATTTGTTATTATGTCACATTACATCTGTGTTCTTGATGTTGGCATTATAGTGCCTCTGTGTGTGTGTGTGTGTGTGTGTGTGTGTGTGTGTGTGTGTGTGTAGATGTCACGCGTGTTCCTGGAGACAGACATGACCTTCCCATCTCTGGCAGCCCTAGTGGAGCACTACTACATTCACCCACTGCCCAACCACGGCTCCCTGTGCCTGCAGCAGCCCTACGGATACACTGTCCCCAGGTGACCCGGACCCCGGATCCTCCATCCATCCCAACCACGGCTCCCTGTGTCTGCAGCAACCTTGCAGATACAATGTTCCCAGGATACACTGACCCTTGACCCCACACCAGGTGTTGCCCTGCGCTATCGACCCCAAATCCGGAGGACCAACCTGGCATGAGGGCGTGTGGACTGTGAGAAGTAAATGACTACTTCCACACCAAGCCTGAAAGTGCCTTGCTCAAACACAGCAAAGGTCCCACACATTTCACATCATTGAAGTCCAAACACATTTCGCTTGGAGAGTAATCACACACACCAACAGGACCAGTCAAATCTTGCAGTGTGGATGGCGCCTCACCAGGGGGACCTTGGGTCTTACGGGATAGTCTTCAAACCACCTCAGCTACCTGTGCTGACAGCAGCCAGCCCCGGACTTGCTGGCAGTGCAGCAGGGAACCACCAGGGAGCAGCCTGGAGCTACAGTAAACACAACTCCAAACACAACTCCAGTGACTGATTGATACACCTCACCTTGGTTTGTTATGGAAACAAACCCTATAGAAGTCGATGCTGTTAAACCAACTAGGGCTGTAGAACACAACAGAGCTAAATGGACTCTACTGGACTTCTACAGAAACACTGTTTCAAATTATATCTGTATTCACACATTTACTGTTGCACTGTATACTGCTGTATATCTTTGACAAACTGTTCCTGTACATGCTGTAAAATGACATCTGTAAAGTTGTAAATATACACTTTTTATATTCAGTGTGTAGTTTCATTATCCGAGTGAGTGAGGTTCAAATCACAGAACAACAATCAGTTAAAGGTCTATGTGCTCCACCATCCCTGTGCAGGTAAAGGTCTATGTGCTCCACCATGCCTGTGCAGTTAAAGGTCTATGTGCAGATAAAGGTCTATGTGCTCCACCATGCCTGTACAGGTAAAGGTCTATGTGCTCCACCATGCCTGTGCAGGTAAAGGTCTATGTGCTCCACCATGCCTGTGCAGGTAAAGGTCTATGTGCTCCACCATGCCTGTGCAGATAAAGGTCTATGTGCTCCACCATGCCTGTACAGGTAAAGGTCTATGTGCTCCACCATGCCTGTGCAGATAAAGGTCTATGTGCTCCACCATGCCTGTACAGGTAAAGGTCTATGTGCTCCACCATGCCTGTGCAGATAAAGGTCTATGTGCTCCACCATGCCTGTGCAGGTAAAGGTCTATGTGCTCCACCATGCCTGTGCAGGTAAAGGTCTATGTGCTCCACCATGCCTGTGCAGGTCAATTACACTCATCTCTTCTGCTCTGTCCCTTTCCTCACTACCGCAACACTCCTTCCCCCTCTCTCCCCTCTCTTATCTATCATGGATAGATGGATAGATGGATGGATGGATGGATCGATAGATGGATGGATAGACGGACTCACGCACACACACACACACATACACACACATACACACACACACACACACACATACATACATACATACATACATACATACATACATACATACATCTGCCCTGTTTGATGATTTTGTACAGCACTTTGGTCGGCATTGGCTGTTTTAAAATGTGCTCTATAAATAAAACTGACTTGACTTGACATACACACATACATACATGTACATACATACATACATACATACATACATACATACATACATACATACATACATACATACATACATACATACAAAGTGAGAGAAAGAGTTAGCATGACAGACAGAAAGTTAGAGAACATTGTGTAATGTAGTCTATGTGTGAGAGACAGACAGTAGCAGAGAAAGAGGATGTGTATCTTGTTTTTGGGGTGATGAAATCTAGGACAGAGAATGCCTCAGGTCTGAATCACCGGTATGTACACAATACAGCCAATGACTGCTCCTTTCCTTCCCTCTCCTTTCTTCTCTTCTCTTCTCTCCTCCCCACACTTCCCAGTCCAGATACCCTCCATCTTGGTAACAGGGGCGTCATTCTATCACAGAGGTGGTTTGTACCCACAGGTGACTGTCTCTCTCCCCTCTCTCTCTCTGTCTCTCTCTCTAGGTCTCTCTCTCTGACTCTGAGTAAGAAGAATGCTGCTGGAGTAATCTCACACCTGGTCAAGAGGTTATGCATTGTCACCATCTCTGAACCTATCCTACAACTGGCACTGTAATCTCTCATGGTGCTCTGCCTTTCGATTCTAAGGACTATCCCTATATCCTGATACAATAAGACATTCAGCGTTATTGCTGCATTTTATTTCATTCATTCACATGGCAGAAACTCTGGAATTATAACACCCATCTCTGGTATTGCTGTGGTGTGCAACTGTTCGGCAGTGGAAGAGTTAACATTGTGTTAATGACATGTTGAAGCAGGGGGGAAAACGCTCCGTGCCGCCCCAGCCAACTAGCGTGCGGATATTCGCTGCAGGTTTACGCTATCAGTAAATTAGGACATGGCAGCCTCGCGAGCAGCTTGAGAGGTGGACGAGCGACGGACGGCGTTGCCTAAATGAGATAAAAGCGCGTGATAGTGGCGGTTTCTGTTTGCTCTCCGTTGACGGAGGTTGTCGGTACAGACAGAAATACCAACGAGGAAAGACGAGGCTAGCACAGTAATAGTAGTCTGCTCCGCTACACCGCGAAATGCTCTCTTCTATGCTGAGGATCTGTATCCTACTAATATGTCTGCAACAGTGCGGTTATGTTCACGGTAAGTAGTCGAAGAAATCAGTTTCGTTTGCTGTATTAATACTCTTCTTATGAGTAAGACAGCAAGACCCAAGGGGTTTTGTTTTCACTACACCTGCAGTTGCCTCTCCCTGGGAATCTCATCGTTAATTCCCACTTCAACCTTGATATCTTTCTGTAGGGATCCGCACAGTGGCAACATGTAGGCTATTGTCAAGGCAATTCTGTATGGTGCGTATAATGCTTTATTAATAGGCTCAGATGATCATTTGGCCTACATTTGTCCCGTCACTTTAATATAGCTTTCTATACGCGGGGAAGGAAGGCGACTGGGCCTATGTTTGTCAAGGCTTTAGCGGGACAAATTATTGCATAATTGGCTATTTAAATAGTCAGCGTTAAAGCCATAGGAAAAACCGTGGCTCGTGAAGCACCGTTTTTGTATTCGGTGTGTTCACAAGCAGCCAGCCGCAGTAAGTAGACTGGATTTGTCATTGCATTTAAAGTAGGGTATGGATGTATTCCTTAGCTGTAGGCCAAGGCTTCTCTGGTTTAGTGTGGTCTATGAAACAACTGGACGAGGCCGTGCAGCACTGCATCCCCCGCTGTGGTGACAGGGAAAGGAGTGGGGGTAGGGGTAGGCAGCAGTGAATTTACCCGAAGCAGGTGAAATCAATTATTGGCGGAGTAGCGGTGTCCTAGTCTGTAGGCTACGACATGTATCCCATAGTAACCGGGTCCGAGATAGCTCAAGCTTATCTACTAGATGTGCTTCCAGAGCGAATTGGGACATTTTCTAAAAGCCGTGAAAAGGACATTGGTTACAGCGTCATGATGAGATGCGCTTTTTGTTATGGTCTGGCTCACACGGACTGCAGCCTTGTTGGTGAATTGAGGGAGACGCTACGCAGATTACATCCCATTCCCGCTGCTCAGCTGGTTCGAATGGAGATGTAGAGGCTGTTCCTCCTGGTGTATTGTTGTGATGCTCCGCTCCAGGCTTGCCGCTGTGGAGGAGGTGCGCTCCCAGCCCCGGCTCGTTGTCTGCGGGCCCGGGGCTGAGGGAGGGAGGGAGAGGGGCGGGTGAAAGGGGAGGGGGAAAGTTACAAGCGAGTAGCCACTGTGACTGGAGAGGGTAAAATGTCAAATGGTTGCTTTGACCCCTAATATAAAGTCATAGCCTACAAACAATTTATATTCGTTTTATTAGGCCCATTAAACGGACATAAACCGTTTTGAAAACTGCTGTGATCAAAAGCAGGCAGCCATAAAAGCATCAATGGAGCTAGAATCCACTGATAGACGGCATAGTCTCTCTTTTCCTCCCAGTCACTGTCAATTATACTCTATTGCCCTCGTGTCTTTCCCATTTTGATTTGACCAAAAAAACAATACCCCTGAGGTTGTCAATACCCCCCCCCCCCGCCCACACCCCCACACAGTGATGTGGGGGTGGGGAGGGGGCATGGTCAGGGGGGCTGGCCGGCATGTTCTCCTCTCTGTAGCAAGCACAGCAGCACAGGAGATGTGATGAGTCGTCTCTTTTGACTGTGCGAACATGCCTGCTTGCACAACACACAAGTCCCACAACACACACACACACACTCCACCACACAGCAGCCCCACTCCCTCCCCTGTAACACCCACCCCATCCTCATGCTATCCTCACCGTCCTAACAGCTGCGGAGGAATTCGGAAGTTTCACATCAGGTTGTGTGTGTTGGTGGGGGGTAGGGGTGGTTGGCAACACACATGTTTCAGGGTGAATTTGTCCACATCAGCACCTTGGCCTGTGGGCCCTCAGGACCTGTGCCTGTCTTCATTACCCAACTCGTGTGAACGTGGTGACCTCAGTGTAGGACCACTCGCCGTCAGGTGGGAACTGGTCAGGTTCTGGCTGCATCTGTCCTCCTGTGTGCGTGTGTCTGGACCACCTCTGCTGCAGGGGTCTAACCCGGGTCTCTGTGTGTCTATCAGGCTCCAGGGCAGAATGTGACCCCAGCCAGTTCCAGTGTGGGAACGGCCGCTGCATCCCCTCCGTGTGGCAGTGCGACGGGGACGAGGACTGCTCCGACGGCAGCGACGAGAACACGTGTGGTGAGGGGAGCGCCCAATGGCTTTCTCTTACACCATCTTTCCAATTGAGAACGTTTCCCTCACACACACACACACACGTTCCAATCTCAGTACACCTTTTAAATGTCAGATATTATTACCATGGAGACACACCACTGGCAGCATTTTCAACCAATGTTAAAGCTCTTGTGATTGGCTGTGTTACCTCCTCGTACTGTATATCCCAGCATGCCTCAGTTCTGTGTGACCTGGCACGGCGGAGGTTTCCAGAGCTAAATATGGCTGTGACACAGACCTGTCTCTGGAGGTGTCTGTGCCCCCTCCTCTACACCATCGCTCCCTCTCTTTTTTCCTCTTCCTCTTCCTCCCATTCTCTTCCTTCTCCTTTTCTGCCTGTATCTGGGTCATGTGAGACTGGATGGATAGATGGAGGGAGAGAGTCAGAGAGGGGAGGACTTGGCACAGAAAATGTATGCACACTCTTCCTGCAGGACTAACAGAATGATGTGTTTGGTAACAGTTGGATTAACTGCCCATTTGATTGGACCATGTCATCTCCCTCTACTGCCTCACCTCAACACATCCACTTAGGACCCTAGGTTTGGGTTTAATTGCACTGGATTGTCTCCTGAACCCTCTGCACTGTGAGGGGAAGGACATGAGGATGCAAGGGAGGGGGACATGGTTTTGGTTTGGAACACAGGCTATCTGTCTGATTGTGCTGCATGCTGTGTCATCCTAACGCGCGTGTGTGTGTATGTGTGTGTGTGTTGCGTTGCCTAGTGAGAAAGACGTGTGCAGAGATGGACTTTGTGTGCCAGAATGGCCAGTGTGTCCCCAAGAGGTGGCACTGCGACGGCGAACCGGACTGTGAAGATGGATCGGACGAGAGCGTGGAAGTCTGCCGTAAGTTCTCCCGGAACATTCCTTTTGAACTCTGTCCTTCAGTCAGACCCTCTACCATGTTATACTGTTCTAAATCTGATCCTGCCTAAAGTGCCAAGTATCTCTCTCAGACAGATGGTTCCAGAGCTGGCAGTTATACTTTCTGTGGTGTATGTGCTTCTCTGGTGTACACACACACACACACACCCACACGTACACATCGGTCAGCCCACACATTCTGATAATTCAGCTTTGTTTGACCAGCTGTTGGAACCGTTCTGTCAGCTGTGTGTGTGTGTGTGGGTAACCTTTATAGTAAGTTGCACTTTCTATGAACTCTGAGCTGTGCTGTGTGCACTGCCTGTGGCCACTTGTCACCATGTCCCTCATAACTCATTCATAGTGTGTGTCCATGTCCTGTCTGGGAAGGAGACTTCATGTCAGAAGCTGACCCCTTCTGACTGGATCCTGGAGGAGACGGGGAGAGACACGGGTCTGGTTCAGTGAGCTTCCGAGCTGTTTCTCTAGTGTTCCCCCTCTCCCTCCAGCCCTGTCATGTCGAAGGCCTTCCAGACCATCAGTCCTTGTCCTGTCTGAAGGCTAACTACCAGGGATGGTGTGGAGGATCAATAGATCCATACCCCTCATCTGGGAGAGGGGATCTGATGCTCCTCTGAGCATGCTCCTCTGGGGTCTAATGGTCTGGCACTGGTGGATGTAGCCGTACCAAAATCTATAACACACACACACACAATCACTGTAGGGATTGAGAGCGCTCTACCATCTCAGTCAAGACCTTGGTGAAAGCATATACATCAATCAGCATGCCCACTGCTGTATTGATCCTGTAATGTATCACATTGGCTTGATAACATGCGTTTGCTGGATTTCTTGGAGTGGATGTCCAACTCGATGCATTAACTCTGTGCTCAGCTTGCCTGGAACACGCTCTCAGACCAGTGATTCAGTACTTCCTGTCCCTGTGTTGCGATCAGATGCCAGGACGTGTCGTGTGAATGAGTTCAGCTGCGGCGCAGGCTCCACCCAGTGCATCCCCGTGTTCTGGAAGTGTGACGGAGAGAAGGACTGTGACAACGGAGAGGACGAGTTTAACTGTGGTGAGTCTCTGGTCTGTGCCTGTGGACTGTCTCTGACCCTACGACTTCACCCCCTTATCTCTTTCTGGGTCGTTTTGGTAGGAAACCTTGTGGCTGAATGGAATGTGCCGGTGAATGTTTCTCCTTTTCTGAGTTGCTCCTATTTTTCGTCCCCCTCTCCTTCCCCCCCCTCCTCCTCCTCTCCAGGTAACATCACCTGTGCTCCCCTGGAGTTCACCTGCGCCAGCGGCCGCTGCATCTCCCGCAACTTCGTGTGCAACGCCGAGGACGACTGCGGGGACGGCAGTGACGAGCAGGACTGCTCGCCGTCCTCCTGCGCGCCCTCCGAGTTCCAGTGCGGCAACGCCACCTGCATCCCCGCCAGCTGGGTGTGCGACGACGACGTGGACTGTCAGGACCAATCGGACGAGTCCCCTCAGCGCTGCGGCCGCCACCCCACGCCGCCGGCCAAGTGCTCGTCCAGCGAGACGCAGTGCGGCTCCGGGGAGTGTATACACAGGAAGTGGCGTTGCGACGGCGATCCGGACTGCAAGGATAGCAGCGACGAGGCCAACTGTCGTAAGTTTGCTTGTGGCTGCTCCTCGCTCGGATAAGGTGATCTGCATTCATGGAATTCATGCAAAGGATGGGTTAAATGGGTAGTTGGTTACAACCAGGTGAACTAGCGTTGCTGTTTCTCTCCCCAGCTGTGCGTACCTGCAGGTCAGACCAGTTCAAGTGCGAGGACAGCAACTGTATTCATGGCAGCAGACAGTGTAATGGTCTGCGAGACTGTGCAGACGGATCAGATGAAGTGAATTGTAAAAACTGTGAGTGGCATGTTTAGGACGGTTCTCATGTTCAGGGGCATTTGCATGCACTTGCATCATTTCACTGTGTGCGCGCACACACACACACACACACCATATTCCTAGTGATTCTCAGACACTCTGCTTAGACCCTGCCCACCCATGTCTCCCCCCTCAGTGACCCAGTGTAACGGACCAGATAAATTCAAGTGCCGTAGTGGAGAGTGTATTGAGATGAGCAAGGTGTGCAACAAGGCCCGGGACTGTCCTGACTGGAGCGATGAGCCTATTAAAGAGTGCAGTAAGTACCAGTCACTAATGACATACAACTGGATACCATGTCTGTAACCGTGTGTGAGGGGGGGTGTAACCGTGTGTGAGGGGGGGTGTAACCGTGTGTGAGGGGGGTGTAACCGTGTGTGAGGGGGGTGTAACCGTGTGTGAGGGGGGTGTAACCGTGTGTGAGGGGGGGTGTAACCGTGTGTGAGGGGGGTGTAACCGTGTGTGAGGGGGGGTGTAACCGTGTGTGAGGGGGGGTGTAACCGTGTGTGAGGGGGGTGTAACCGTGTGTGAGGGGGGTGTAACCGTGTGTGAGGGGGGTGTAACCGCGTGTGAGGGGGGGGGTGTAACCGCGTGTGAGGGGGGGGGTGTAACCGCGTGTGAGGGGGTTGTGGGGATGACTCCTGCGTTGCTCTGCTGCAGACCTAAACGAGTGTCTCCTGAACAACGGAGGCTGCTCACACATCTGCAGGGACATGGTGATTGGCTACGAGTGTGACTGCACCCCCGGATTGCAGCTCATCGACCGCAAGACCTGTGGGGGTGAGGGGGACATAAACAAATATATACTGTACATGTATACCCATGCTCCTATATATAAACCCAGTACGAGGCAAGTGAGACGAGGGGAACCTATAAGAGAAAATGCACTAAATAGGCTTCATCATTCATCTTCTGTCCCTCCTTCCTTACCTCCCGCTCTCCATGTCCCCCCTCTCTATTCCTGCCCTCCCTCCCTCCTCTGCAGACATTAACGAATGTCTGAACCCCGGCATCTGCAGTCAGATCTGCATAAACCTGAAGGGGGGCTACAAGTGCGAGTGTCACAACGGCTACCAGATGGACCCCACCACCGGAGTCTGCAAGGCCGTGGGTACGCTGACCTTTCACCTCTCTAGGTGCAGAAAAGTCTGTGGCTTCCTGTCGCAGGGTCCCGCGCCCAGCCTGGACAGCTGGGTTGCTGTTCTGGACCGAGGCTGCCGGAGGATGAGGGTGAAGGGGGGGGGGTTGGGGGGAGGAGGGCCAGAGAGAGGTCAACAACACTGCCACTGTTTCTCATGATAATAAAAGACTTGTGTTCATCTGTATCAGTGACTGTCTTTGTTGACCGTTTCGTTAACTCCCCCCCCCCCCCCCCTCCCTTATCTATCTCTCACGCACCCCTCCCACCAGGTAAGGAACCCTGTCTGATTTTCACCAACCGCCGGGACATCAGGAAGCTGGGTCTGGAGCGGAGGGAGTACACCCAGATTGTGGAACAGCTCAGGAACACGGTGGCCTTGGACGCCGACTTCAACCAACAGAGGATCTTCTGGGCCGACCTGGGACAGCGCGCCATCTACAGGTGCTTGCACGTCACTGCGGGTTGCTAACGGGTAGAAACCTCGACCAGCGGTCCATAGAGCTGACCTTCTGCTCGCTCGCCCCTGTTCCCTCCCATCCCCCCCGTCCTGCGCAGCTCGGCCCTGGACAGGCGGGGAGACGTGCGAGCGGTTGGAAACCACACCAAGGTCATCGACAACATCCAGACGCCGGTCGGCATCGCCGTGGACTGGATCTACAAGAACATCTACTGGTCCGACCTTGGGACGAAGAGCATCGCCGTGGCCAACTTCAACGGAACCAAGCGAAAGGTCCTCTTCAACAAAGGCTTGAAGGAACCAGCCTCCATCGCCGTGGACCCGCTCTCTGGGTAGGACTAAAGTCATAGCAGGAGACCCGTCACCTTCCTAACTGGGGGGTGATTTGCTTTGTGTATGGTGGTAACGCATTTCTGCCTTGGGATATTTACTTCCTCTATGGTGATGCTTACCTCCTGTCTGGTTATGATTCAGCTTCCTGTACTGGTCGGACTGGGGTGAGCCTGCCAAGATAGAAAAGTCTGGCATGAATGGAGTGGACCGCCAGGTTCTGGTGGACACAGACATCCAGTGGCCCAATGGCATTACCCTGGGTAAGTCAGAACAAGGAAGGCTGAGGAAGTTAACCGTTTAATATGACAAGGCTTGGTTTATTAGTGTCAAGGAAAAGGTTTACAGGAAGTTATCTTTGATTCATAGTTGAGTTGAAGTGGTGCAACTGGTTTGTCAACTGTGTGTGTGGGAGGACCTATTATAGGCCAGTCTCTAGCCCTTCCTAGTAAATCCCTGTCGCACAGTTCTATTCCCCTCAAGGTGTGTGTGTGTTTCAGGAGTCACCCCTGCTCTGTGATGAAGCGTTGTGAGGGCCTGTCTCCACAGCTTGCTCAGAAGAACTGACTGATCTGATCATGAGTGTAATCTGTGTTGCTCTGTCCTCTCCCAGACCTGATCAAGAGCCGTCTGTACTGGGTTGACTCCAAGCTGCACATGCTCTGTAGCGTGGACCTGAACGGGGACAACAGGAGGAGAGTGCTCCAGTCGTCAGACTACCTGGCTCACCCCTTCGCTCTCACGGTCTTCGAGGTACGACCTCCTGGGTCAGGGTTGAATTGCAGAGCTCTCTGGAGTCACTCTAAATCTGCTGTGCTCCAGGATCCTGCTCAATAGTGTGCGTGTGCGTGTTCCAGGACCGTGTGTTCTGGACGGACGGGGAGAACGAGGCCATCTACGGAGCCAACAAGTTCACAGGGTCAGACGTGGTGACTCTGGCCAGCAACCTGAACGAGCCCCAGGACATTATAGTCTACCATGAACTCATCCAGCTGTCTGGTAAGCACACTGCACACTACTCTGGAGCTGTGTGGTAAACATTACACATCAGCATCTTTTAGGATGAGTTCTGAGGTGGGGAATTGGTGCCTCGTGCTCCCTTCTCCCCCCCGCCCCTCCCACAGGTACCAACTGGTGCAGTGAGAAGGGGGAGAACGGGGGCTGTAGCTTCATGTGCCTGCCGGCCCCCCAGATCAACAAACACTCTCCCAAGTTCACCTGTGTGTGTCCCGGGGACCAGGACCTGTCTGCAGACAGCCTCCGCTGCCGGCCAGGTGAGACGCGCCCACACACCCCGCCTCCCACCCTGGAGTGTGGCTGGGCAGGATAGGGGTTACACCGGTCAACGGGGGGTTGAACTTTGGTTAAACTGTGTCCTTGTGTTTCAAACTGGAAATTTGAGGTGTTGTGCTGGGCTGCTTGGAGAGGGCTTTTGTTTCCATTTGGTTTACCCGAGTGTGTATGGGAAGCTGCACTGCTCTCTCCTCCTCTTGGCTCCTCTGCTCCTGTCTGCTCCTCTCTGGTCATGGGTTCCTCATTTAGAAGTCCTCAGATGTCACCAGGCTTTTACACTCGCTAACTGCTCAACGTTCCACCCAGGCACAGAATGGAGTTTGTGTGTGTGTGCGCGAGGTGTGTGTGTGTGTGTGTGTGAGATGTGGTGAAGAGGAGGGTGTTGGAGAAGGGAGAGGGACGGCTGTCAGTTGGATGAATACTGAATAGTTTTGTTCAAAGCTTTCAGCTGTGATCCTGAGGGGTAGCCTCGGCCTCAGACTAAAGGGTGAATGGTGCCCTTTTCAGGGAGGGCAGGGGGGAGGGGTTGACATTGGATCATTGTGTGTGGTGTTCGTAAAGTATCCAGGATTTGAGAGGATAAGCTGGCGAGCTGGGTGGCACTGGGCAGAACTATTCATCTTGATCTCTGGACCTGCATGGACTCCAGCCCGTAGCTGCTCAGCCTGGGAAAGGGGGTTTCAGCGATGGGGAGGGTGGGGGCATTTGGAGAAGAAGGACCACTTTCTAGATGTGAGCCGACATGTTTTGACTCGTCCAATCATCTCCTCTCGCTGCTTGTCCAGCTCCTCTCACTCTTTGATGCTCGTCCAATCATCATCATCTCTCCTTGCGGAGTCCTCGTGCTAATGGCCTGGGTGTGCTGCTTGGTCTGGTTGGTCTGCTTGGCTGCACATTTACCTGCTTCTAACTAGGATACAGCATAGTCCTATGACATCAGCGGTTGCATGGCAGGTGAAGGCTGGTTCTGTCTCTAGTTGTCTAGTTAGTACAGTGGTTCCCAACCCTGGTCCTCAGGGCACCCCTGTCCTGCATGTTTTAGATGTTTCCCTGCTCACACACCTGATTCAAATGAATGGGTCGTTATCCAGCTCTGCAGAACCCTGCTAACGACCATTCATTTGAATCAGTTGTGTTGGCGCAGGGAAACATCTAAGACATGCAGGACAGGGGTGCCCTGAGGACCAGGGTTGGGACCCACTGGTCTAGTATGTCAGATATTACCCTGCCAAAGCATTCCTCTGCTCTCTTACGACAGTGGCCTCTCCCCCTCCCGCAGAGGATGCTGGGAAGGCGCTGATGCGTCCGGCAGCTGGTAATCCCCTACACCTGCATAAACCCAGGCTGTGGAATGGGAAGCACTGGGAGTTGTAGTCCTTTAAGCAGAGGCTGTACTGGTCATTGTAGTCTTTTATCCATGTTGTGTAGGCCTTCTGGCAGTTGTAGTCTTAAGCAGTGATTTTACTGGTAGTTGTATTGTCTATTTTTACTAGGAGTTGAACTGATTTGTTGTCCATTCACCACAATCACCTCTTCTAAACTACTGATGAGATGTTCATTTTGGCCCTGGTGAGGGTTCCTATACCAGTTTGGTATTCAGCCATACCGTCCTATTGCACAGGGCCAAGTTGGCAGTGCCAGGATGTAGAATGCCTCTGGGCAGAGACAGGTGCCAGGCTATGGTGGCAGGGAACAGAGGCAGCTCTAGAGGCAGAATAGAGCTTACACAAAACTTGTTTATTTGTCTTTCCCTCCCTCTCTTCCATTTAACTACTGATTACCAGTCATGTCACTCCCTGTCACACTCTGAAACTCTCTCTTACTGGTCTGTGTGAGCTACACTAGTGTGTGTTTGTGTGCGTGTTTGCTAGCTCTGACGTCTGGTCTGTGTGCTAGCTCTGTTCACATCTGATCTGGGATAACTATTGTGTTGCAGAGGCCAACGTGAGCACATCCATCCATGAGGTCGACTCTACAGCTAGAGGGTCTGCTGCTGCGTGGGCCATCCTACCTGTCTGTGAGTGTCTCGCTTTCTCTCTCTCTTCCCTCCACCTGCACTGTATAATCACCATTCCCCTCCCTCTCCTCACCCCCAGTGTTGCTGGCCATGGCGGCGGCCGGAGGATACCTCATGTGGAGGAACTGGCAGCTGAAGAACCAGAAGAGCATGAACTTCGACAACCCCGTCTACCTGAAGACCACCGAGGAGGACCTGAACATCGACATCACCCGCCACAGCTCCACTGTGGGCCACACATATCCTGCCGTGAGTAGCCTGTCAGCTCCACCTACCCTGCCGTGAGTAGCCTGTCAGCTCCACCTACCCTGCCTTGAGTAGCCTGTCAGCTCCACCTACCCTGCCTTGAGTAGCCTGTCAGCTCCACCTACCCTGCCTTGAGTAGCCTGTCAGCTCCACCTACCCTGCCTTGAGTAGCCTGTTAGCTCCACCTACCCTGCCTTGAGTAGCCTGTTAGCTCCACCTACCCTGTCTTGAGTAGCCTGTTAGCTCCACCTACCCTGCCTTGAGTAGCCTGTTAGCTCCACCTACCCTGTCTTGAGTAGCCTGTTAGCTCCACCTACCCTGTCTTGAGTAGCCTGTTAGCTCCACCTACCCTGCCTTGAGTAGCCTGTTAGCTCCACCTACCCTGTCTTGAGTAGCCTGTTACCTCCACCTATCCTGCAAGGACTACCCTGTTAGCTCCACCTACCCTGCCGTGAGTAGGTATTATTATGGTCTAGATTGGTTGCCATAGCACCACAGTGAGGTGACTGGAGTCCACAGTTATGGATGGCCTTGTGACCTGGTAATGGTCATGCTCAGTGACCCTGCTCTAATGCCAGACACCAGTCGCCCTGTAATCGGCTTAGCTTAAGGGACTCTGTCAGTCCCCTGCTCCCTTGTCACCCAGACAGACCACCCTAAGCCTCTAATTGGTTAATAGGTTGATTCTCTTATCCCTTATTGCGCTCTCACTAACTGTGGTTCTCAATCCTGGTGAAACGTGCAGGGCAGGGGGGCACGAGGACCAGGATTGAGAATCATGTGCACTAACCCTCTCTTTTGCTCTCTCCCTGCAGATCTCAGTGGTTAACACAGATGATGACCTCACCTAACTGATTTCTTCAACACTCCCTGGCAGTTTACTGCACCTCTGGTTACTGTGCCAACGGTTGCTCCAGCGACCATATGCCTTCAGAAGTGCATTAGCTTGTTGTTGTTCATCAGGGGTAGCGGACTTGTCTGTCATGTGTGAATGTGCTAATGATCTGTATCTGAATCACACACGGTATGTCCAAAGTTTGTTGGGATCCTGGGGGTGTGGCCTCTCAAATCCTCACCTCTTCCTGCCCCGTCCCCAAATCATGTGTCAAAGATTCTATTCCGGCCTTCTCTTAAGGTCTCATAGGTCAACCTGGTTGCTAGGTGATGCGGGGGGGGGGTCTACCAAGCGAAGCAGTCTTTGTGAATATTTGAATATTTATCAAAGACACATTTTAGACTGAATTGTCTTTAAAGATGTACGTTTCTTTTCTATTTAAGTGCATTACCTCCAGACCTGCTTCTCCAGCTTGTCTCTGTGCTGAGGCCTAAGCAGGGGAGCAGTGGTACACTACAGCATTTGTAAACATTGTACAGCCCCCCCACCACCAAGACCAGAATCAGGACTCTGATGCACTTTGATCTAACGCTCCTCCACTGTAAATAAGATTGTATACATTTGACTGAAATCAATTTTTGCAATGGTTGGTCATAGTACCATGGGTAGACTAAGATGTATTTAAAAAAAGAAAATTGAAAAAGAAAAACAATTTGTTAAACTATTTTCTATGTGTGCCGTCTGTGTGACTTTTCTAGCCTTGTACAGGGGGGGTTGAAACGCTCTGTATCGTGAAGAAACTGATTTGCAATCACTTCAAATTAAAAACTAGATCCACAGTTATTCAGCCCTTGAGTCCTGTCTGTTTTCAAAACTAGAGACCTATGGACACATGCTATTCCAATTTATATTGTGCTATGCTACATTATGCGATGCTATTCAAATGTATATTGTGCTATGCTAGTCAACAGATTCTCCAAGAGTAAGGGAGAGCAAAGGCAGGTGGCAGTATTCATCTTTTGATAAACTCTTAATCCCCCAGGAACGCTGCTGCTCTGGTGACAGACTGGTGCCCCATGTACACAAGAATGAATGGGTGTACACATCATGCTGACCCCAACTCTGGTCTTCATCCATTCAATATAGACGCATTGAAAGCCAACTGACATACTTTGAAGTAATGGTCATGCAAATTCGGACCAGGATAGCTGGATTAGGTACTGTAGATGGTGCTCTGCTACATTTCCCCACACACCGTCACAAAATATGTGCCACACGCACACTAAGGCAAGGAGGGTTGAAGATGTTAGCACCTGTATAATGAGTGGATACGTCTATTTGGTAACAATAGATTGGATTAAAGGTTCCTTGTGAAGTTTACATTGCAGCAGGAGAACCAGACCGAGACAGGTGGTACTTCCATGGACCACACAGCCAGGTTGTCGGCAAAACAGGATCCATAGGGATGGTCCTGGGTCAGTGCTCTGTTGAGCACTCCAGTGGGTTTGGGGTCAGAATTCGGACCAGGGCTGAGGTCAGGACTGAGAGGCCAATGTCACCCTGGAGCAACCAGATTGTGCATGTATTTTAGAATACACACACTCACAAGCACATACGGTAAACACTCTCCCTCTCTCTCTCTCTCTCGTGTGTTATTGCTGCTGGAGATATGCTTCTTGTGTTTCCCAGATTATACTAATCCCTGAGTGACGAGCCAGCTGTTTTAAGATATTCACCAGCTGCACATCTCGTGTCCTAAGCCTAGCACATCACAGGGAAGCAGCTTTGTGCGTGTGTGTTTGGGTGGGTGTGTGCATGGGGTGGGGGGGGTTAGCATCTCACTAAGAGAGCCATGAGGATTTGTGGTTGAACTAGGAAGTGGTTAAGGTTAATGCACATGGACCAGTACCGATGGAGCAGAAAAGCAAGAGGCACGAGGAGACTATGGAACTCCACTGGTTAAAAAACGCTGTTTGCTGGAGAACTTCAAACTGTCTCCCAAATACAGGACTCAGGATTGTACAGGTCACAAACACAGTCCCACATGATTGTACAGATCACAAACACAGTCCTAGAGGATTATTTTATAGTAGGTCAACACAAAAAGATCAGGAGCTGAAGGAATCGTTTTGAAGAATCAAAATCTAATCATCCTCATACTGTTTATTAATACTCTTTACTGGCAGCAGGATGGAGGAAGAGTATTATAGGAACGCCCTCGACATGATAGGTGGAGAGGACGCGAGGGGAGGAGAGAGGGATAATAGTACATAAAACTTTAAGCGACCACATCCTCTCAGTCAGCAACATTAGACGGTCACAGCTGCATCTCTCTGTGAGTCATTCTTTGTGTTGTGTTTGTCATACCTGTGTGTGTGTGTGTGTATATGTGTGTGTGTATGTGTCACTGTGAGGGGTTATCAAACCTGCGGAATGCCTCCCCACAGGCAGTGAGCCGCGGCCGGGCCGGCAGGCGGACACACATACTCTCACATACTCTCACACACTCTCACACACTCACACAACCAACACAGACGCCATGCTGAAACGGAACAACAGAAGTCAGAGCCTCTTTCCCAACTACAAGCTGGGGGGTCCTACTATCACCACCAAGGAGCCTGACGAGGACCTGGCCTTTGGACAGAACCACTGGCTGAAGCCATGGAACAGCATGCAGGAGCTGAGCAAGGATATCTACGACATCTACGCAGAGTACGAGGATGAGGAAGAGGATGGTGTCCTGGCCTCTCCTAGGATGCCCTGCTCGCCCTCCAAGAACTACATGCTGAATATCAACGTTGGAGGGAAGGTCTACCAGATTTCCTATAGGTCGGCCGCCAAGTACCCCAAGACCCGGATTGGCCGGCTGGCCACTTACACGGACCACAACAGGAAGCTGGACCTGTGTGATGACTATGTGGTCCAAAAGAACGAGTTCTTCTTCGACAGAGACCCGGACATCTTCCACAACATCTTCAACTTCTACAGGACAGGGGTGCTCTGGATCAAAGGTAGGAATTGTTGCTAAACCTTATCACAGACCTGATCTTGTGTCTGACTCACAAAATTAATTGTGAAATTAAATGAATCTGAATTGATTCCTGAATCTGATTCCATTTATGAATCTGATTCCGATTCTGATATCCAACCTGATTTGCATTCTTATGTTGAATCTGAATCTAACCCTAACCTTGATCCCCCCGAACCTAACCTAACCGTTGTCCAGACGAGTTGTGTCCCCGTCACTTCCTGGAGGAGATCAACTACTGGGGCGTGAGGATCAAGAACACCCACCGCTGCTGCCGGATCTCCTTCGAGGAGCGTCAGGACGAGCTGAACGAGCAGCTGAAGATCCAGAGGCAGCTGGAGGCCGAAGTGGAGCTGGAGGAGAACGAGGAGCTGTTCCTGGGCCGGGCGCTGGGCCGTGCCCGCCGCCTCCTCTGGAATCTGATGGAGAAGCCCTTCTCCTCCGTCCCCGCCAAGCTCATGGCGGTGGCCTCCAGCTTCTTCGTGCTGGCCTCGCTGGTCGCCATGACGCTCAACACGGTGGAGGAGATGCAGTACAGGACGGCGGCGGGCGAGCTGAGCGGGAGGACCCACGGGGAGGGCGTGGAGACCTTGTGCATCGCCTTCTTCACCGTGGAGTACCTACTCCGTCTGGCCTCCGCCCCCGACCTGTGGCGCTTCGGACGCAGCATGCTCAACGCCGTGGACCTGATCGCCATCCTGCCGCTCTACATGCAGATGCTCCTGGAGCTTTTCGAGCACCAGGAGCAGAGCAAGCACAGCGACGTGGAGACAGTGGGGCGCGTGGGCAAGCTGGGCCAGGTGCTCAGGATCATGAGGCTCATGAGGATCTTCAGGATCCTGAAGCTGGCCAGACACTCCACGGGACTGAGGGCCTTCGGGTTCACACTGAGACAGTGCTACCACCAGGTGAGGAGGAGTAGTCGAGTAGAGTTGAGTAGAGTCGAGTCAGGTAAAGTCAAGTAGAGTTGAGTAGACAATAGAAATGTGGTGTACAGTGGGGTAGAGGCATAGAATGGAGTAGAATGATGATGATGATGATTGTAATTGTTGTTGATGTCAGGTGGGATGTCTGTTCCTGTTCATCGCCATGGGGATCTTCACGTTCTCTGCCATGGTGTACACGGTGGAGCACGACGTTCCCCACACCAACTTCACCTCCATCCCCCATGCATGGTGGTGGGCTGCGGTAAGACCCCTGTCCCCTGACCCTAGCTCTGACCCCCACACACCCTGACAAGGAAATGACCCCTCTAGTAATCCTTTCACATCACAAAAACAGCAAATGGATGTGAGCTATAAGTTTTCGATTTGCTTTTCAACATATTTGCTCCCCCACCCCCCACCCCACCCCCACCCCCACCCCACCCCCACCCTCCACCCCACTCCACCCCAGGTCAGCATCTCCACAGTGGGCTACGGGGACATGTACCCAGAAACACACCTGGGCCGGCTATTCGCCTTCGCCTGCATCTCCTTCGGCATCATCCTGAACGGGATGCCCATCTCCATCCTCTACAACAAGTTCTCAGACTACTACACCAAGCTGAAGGCCAACGAGTACACATCTGTGATGAAGGCCCGGGGAAAGATCCGCTTCGCTACGAGGGCTGCCCGCAGGCTGGCGGAATGCCGCGAGGAACACCACCACTAACCTAACCTACTGCTCCCATGGCGAAGAGTCGCCTGTTCTTGGTTTGCCAGGAGAGTTGGCCTTTGCTTTGGTGCTGGTCCAGGATAAGCCTTTCCTTCCCCTGTCCCCGCCTGAGCCTTTGGAGAGAAACATTACACTGACTTCAGGACTGTTCCTTGGGGAAGAATATCCTTTATGAACCCATATGCTTGGACATGCTTTCTAGTAGATGAGGGCAGCCATGATCGCAAATTACTGCTCAGTTAAATTATATATCATAAAAATTATCTGCCTTGACTATTTGTAAATCTGTTGTAAAACCAAGGTCTTTGAGAATGCATGGACCAGAAAGGGCAGACGATTATTACTTTTCTTAAAATTAAAGATAATTGAAAATCCTAAAAATCATAATTTTGTGTTTTTCCAACACGTCATCCGTCCTCTCCAGCTATGTTGTTTTTGTTTGTGTTCCTAAACCATGACATGTAATCCACCACTGCGGACATCCACAATTAATACATTCAATATGCAACATCTGGATGAATATGAGGCCGTATCCTCCTCCCCGCCTCCCCCTGCTCTGCCTACGTACTGGCATCTGTGGAAGATTGAATCTTCTAAAGCCGATTTGTAATATGGAAGGAGTGGCAGTGTGTTTCTGTGTCAGATTAGAGAACTGACGCAGGTTTACTGAGACCACGCGGGGCCCAGGTGGACTGAGACCACGCGTGGCCCAGGTGGACTGAGACCACGCGTGGCCCAGGTGGACTGAGACCACGCGTGGCCCAGGTGGACTGAGACCACGCGTGGCCCAGGTGGACTGAGACCACGCGTGGCCCAGGTGGACTGAGACCACGCGTGGCCCAGGTGGACTGAGACCACGCGGGGCCCAGGTGGACTGAGGGCTGTTTCTCATGACATCCTGTGCAAAACCAGAGACAGATGGAACCTGAGAAAAAGCAGGACACTCAGTTCTATGGAATAATCCTGTGTGTGTGCTTTCCAAGGAACTAAGCACCACACCGGAACAGATGTATGGAGGTGAAACCAGACAGACCTCTACTTACAAATATTTTGACACTGAGATCACATGATTAAATAAAAAATGTAGTGAAACGGGGCAGTCTCACAAAACATTATAATGATGTCAGATATACAATGCCGGTGGGAGGATGTGATGGACATGAAGAGCAGGCTGTACAAACTAAAACCTTTGACGTTGTGTTTAATTCAATAGTTTAGCACAATTGTTTCAACAATGCTTCCAAGTTCATTGACCATCAGCAAGCACTTCATCAGTATTAACCACAGTTACAAAGTCATACAAAAACAGAGTCTGCGTGTCCAGAGTATTTGAACAGAGAATCTTTACATTTAAATACTGTAACCACAGCTGGCCATCGACGATGGTCAGTATCTTAGCGATGAGCGCTCCTGTTCCTCTACTGACCGGAGATCATCATCAGGCAGGTCAGGATGGACAGATAGGCTCCAAACACACACACACACACACATCGTAATCATCATCATCATCATCATGGCCGAGGGTCATCATCAATATTTCTTTTTGTCATTTTTGTCATCAAGAGTCAGAACAACCAACCCATTCAGCAGGACCGTTCTTTGCTGAAACAGAACAGAACTGGAGGGTCCATGAGGTTGCAGTGGTGTGTGTGTGTGTGTCCAGACAGGTGAAGGGGAAGTCAGGGCGTCCAGCTATGCAGCCAGCTTCTCCAAGAGGATCTCAACTCCTTTGCTGTTCTTGATCTTCTTAAGGTCAGAGGTCATGGACATCAGCCCTTCCTTCACCTCCGCGGCCACGTCCACATCGGCACTCTTCAGAAGACTAAGGGGAGGGGGAGAGAGTGATTCTTCTAGAACATCAAGACAAAGAAAGAACATTGTGTGTGCATATTCCGACCCATGTGGGTGTGAGTGCCCTGACCTGCACAGCACCATGGCTCCTCTGTTGACATGCACCCAGGTCTGCATCTGCTCCAGCCCCACCTTCTCCAGCAGCACTCTGGAGAACCGCTCTGAGGGAGCAGGAAGTCAACACACACGCCCAACACACATACAGGATACACACACACATATAGGATACACAGGTGAGGTCATGTGACCTACCTTCTCTGCCAGCCTCCTGAATCTTGGCGTCCTGCTCGATCAGCCACTTCAGGACCAGGTGACCGGCAGCATGTTCACACATGTGCAGCTAAAGCAAAAAGAACACATTACACACACACACACACAGCGGCTGGCACAAACGGAAGATTTCACACACAGCCCACCTCGCACATCATCACCACACTAGTTACACACACACACCTGTCCGTCCGTGCCTCCCGGAGTGAAGTCAGGTGCAGCCAGCTCAGCCACAGCCTCCATGGCGGGCCGCAAGTCCCCCACCGCCGCGCCCAGGATGTCACTGATCGTGACGCTCACGGCCTTGTCCGTCGCCATGGAGGCGGCGTTGTCGCACAGGTGCTGCAGCAGGGGCGGCGACACGGCCTCCAGGAGCTCCTGACGACGCAGAGCTGCATCTTTCTTACTGGAGGAGAGGGGGAGAGAGGGAGGCTCAGCACCAATCAGAGAGCGGAGGGTGGAGCGGGGCGGGGCTAGCACGCAGGAAGCCTTGGAGGAGGGGAAGGGGGCGTGGGCCTCACCTGTGGGCGTTGCCGTCGCCACGCTGCAGCACCTGGAGGATCTCGGGCAGCAGGTGGGCGCGGTCTCTGGGGCTCAGCAGGTACAGCAGGACCTTCCTGCCGTACTTGTTAGTGATCACATCGTCAAGAGAGGACAGGATCTCCTGCAGTGGAGAGGGGACTGAGTGAGTGAGTGTGAGGGATTGGGGGGGGGGGATGAGAGAGAGCGCGACAAAGAAAGATCCAAGTGGATCTGGGCGAGGGAATTATGATCCAAGTGGATCTGCAGTATCAGTGCAGGCAGAGAGAACTATAGCGAGCCAGAGACACAAAGAAAGAGAGTGATAGAAAGGCGGACAGAGATTGATCTTACCAAGAGGACGGCCTGTTTGACCAGCTTGGTGTCGTCTACACAGTCAAACACTGCCAACAGGACCAGGTGGCCAAACTCCCCCTGTAGAGAACACACACGGTGCACTGAAGTCACGTCACTCAACAAGATGTATAGTCATGATTGTCTGCGATCAGATCGACTCCTACCGTTGCAAACTTGACCATGTACGTCTTCATGGTTTTAATGATGACCTTCCTATCCTGAAACACAGAACACATTCATCAGTCCACACACACACACACAAGCTTAATATACACATACACCCCCCACTCCTCCCTGTCCCTCTCCGCCGGCGTGGTCACCTTGGGTGTCCCGTGCCAGAGGCAGTGCATGGCGACGCGGGCACCGTCGTGTGTGTGAGCCATGTACACCACAGCCTCGCGGATGGACTCGATCATCTCCGTCCTCAGCTTGGCCGGGGCGTGCAGGAAGAAGTCCAGGAACACCTTGTGGACCAGCGAGTGTTTGACCACCGCCTCTCTGAGGGGACGCACACACACACACATCAGAGGCGGGAGTGTGTGTAGCGTGTGCATGGGGGGGTGTGCGGCGTGTGTTTTCGCGCTTACTTTTGAGCCATCGGGGTGAGGTTCTGCTTCATCTCATCCAGGATAGTGTTGTTCTTCGTTGGGTGAGTCTCCAGAACCTTCTCCAGAGTGGGACACTCGGAAGACTGGAGGGAGGGAACGACCGCGCGCGAAACACACACACACAGGCTAGTCACACACGGAAGAACAAGCGCCTCGCGGACAATTAGAGAGCGCTACAAATGAGAACCACCCGTGTGTGTGTGTGTGTGCGCGAGCAGACCTTGCAGACGGTGAAGGTGTTTCCGTAGAGCTCTTCGGTCAGCATGAGTCTCTGAGCGAGGACCGCCTTCTCGTCGTAGGCGTACTCCACCACGGACGACGCCTCCGAGTGACGCAGCATCTGCTTGACCTTCCCCTTGAACGCCAGCATCACGCTCTGCACCTGCTCCTTGTTGCTGCCGCACACACACACACACACACACACACACACACACACACGTTAACAGACTGGTCCTATGGGAGTGGGTGCAGTAGGGACCCCGCAGTGTTCCACTCACCCATACATGAGGAACTTCTTGACGATGTTCTTGGCGTATTTCGACTTGCTCAGCTCCACCATGTGTTCTGGCGGGCAAAACACAAAAAACGCATGATCAGGCACACGGGACTCGCACTCGCCTCACACACACACACACCGAGCCCTGACAATCACAGGCTGTGAGACCGACGGGGGGATTGTTTTGAAGAGACCGTGGCTGACCTTGAAGTTCGGCGAGCACTTCCTGCCTTTGCTGGTCGTTCCCAAACTGGATGTAGCACTGCAGCACACGTGTGGAATCATGGGCAAACGCAATCTGGAACGGGAGGGACGCGTAGCTACATCATTACAGTGCCAGCAGACAGGTGTTAAACAGCATGACATCACTAGAGGGGGACACTTACAGACTTGACCTTTCCCTGGATCAGATCATGGAGCTCCTTAACGAGTTCTGCTCTCTTTGCCTTGCTACAATCCTTCCTGCAGACAAAACAACAGTCACATCAATCTGTGTGTGTGTATAGAAGAACATAAGTTCTTTGGTTCAGCCCTAGTGTGTACTGAACAAAAAGGAACAAGCAAAGTGAAACGTGTTGATTGGCTGGCTTACTTCCTGAGGATCTCCCAGACTTGCTTGGCCCTGCTGATGATCTGGAACCTCTCCTTCCCCTCCAACTGCTGCCGAGACACCTTCAGATCCTTCTTCTTCTGCTTGAACTCATCCCACTTGGGCTTTTTAGCCTCTGAACCTGCGTTTGCGCGCGCGCACACACACAGAGTTAGACAGATGAATTTAAACGCAAACAAAAAGGCAGGCAGACAAGCATATAGACAGACAGGTGATTGACTGAAACGATATAAGACAAATAGACAAGTACATTATTTGATTGACTAGTCTGAGAACAGAAATATGTCCTACCCTCCTCGTTCCCTTCTCCAGGAGTGAACTTCCTCTTCTTGGAGAACTTTCCATCTGTTGGCTTCTTCAGGAATTTCTTTGGAGTTCCATTCCCTTCTGACTTCACAAACTTCTTACCCTTCTCTGCATTGTGGGGCTTGAACGGCCTTTTTCCTGTCGGTTTTCCGGCTGGTTTACCTGTCCATTGACCGCTTGGTTTACCTGTCCGTTGACCGCTTGGTTTACCAGTCCGTTGAACACCAGGTTTACCAGTCCCATGACCTCCTGGTTTATCAGTTTGTTTGGTCCCAGGTTTCCCTATGGAATATAAGTAAGATGGTTGCTTATTACTGAAGACGTTACACTGTTTACAATCTATTTGCCATGTGTAGTAAGTTCGTTCAGACACAAACTTCAGTAACTTAACTATTATCGACTCACCTTTTCTTTTCGGTGCGAATTTTTTTCCACCTTTGGGGGAGAACGCTTTCTTGGGTTTTACATCCATGGTTAAGTTCTGTTTGCAACAGACCAGATTGTTTCATGATCTTGTCTCATAATTACGTTTGCCATTAATGTTTGCCAGTTTGCCATTAACATCGATCTCTGAGTGAGTCATAGCACGTCATCCCAACAAATAAACTTCTAATTATACGACTTTAGAGGCAATATAACTCATCTGACATCATTTGCGAGCTAACTAGCTAACACGACAACAAAACATCATAAGTCACCTAGCTAACATGATCACACACACACAACTGTTTATTATGTGCTGTGCAAAACGCAATAAGAGAGCTAGCTAAAGATTTTCAATGACACAGGATCAAGGGCAATACTTTTATTTTAATAATAAATCCGAAGAGTTGGGTAGAACTGAAAACACGTTTACATACCTTCCCATGCGTCCTGGACGTTTTGCTTAACGGCAGAACGCATCAGACCGAGCGTCACGCACGGACGTAAAATGCCTTGTATATTGTTGTTTGCGACTGTGGTAGAGTATTACGGAAGATGTTTTCCTTTGTGTTCTATGAAAACCTTTTTCCAAAGTGAATATGACCACAAGTATAATGTACAGTATTGCCAACTCTCACGCATTGGCCGTGAGACACACGCATTTCAACCAGTTCACACGCTCTCACGCCACACATTGTACTTCTCACTCTGAGAAGTCAACGGCAACCAACTAGTCCTGCTAACGTTGTAAACAGTAGCGTTAATGGACGAGGCGCAGGCACACTGAGTGTGAAGCAACATAGACGCGCAAACACCCGTGAAATGTCTCACTCCAAGGTTTTTGGAAAAGTTGGCAGCCCTGTTATCTGCTTTCATACTTATGATCTCTGAAACCATCTTCCAGCTCATGCTAAGTTGTCAAGAGTCAGCCTTAAAATTGAAACGTAAAGATGTGTTCATAAAGTTTGGACTATACACAGCAGTATCCTGTTTCAGCCTGTTCTGCCCACCCCTGGTATTTGGAACTTGTTAGTCTGTTAGCTGGTAGCTGTGTGTCCCCTGGAACAGCCTCTGGGCCTCCTTCAAGGCTCATCCCATCCTGTGTTCAGACTGTGTGTCCCCCATGCCTACCTCAAACCGTCCATGCCCCAGACCCCCCCTGTAGCTGAATGGGGGGTCAAGGGGGGGCATATACAGCTAATACCAGGGGAGGTATTTGTATGTGTGTGTGTATGTGAGTGTGTGTGAGTGTGTGTAAGACCACTCCCTTTGCCCTGCTTCTGACACCCTAACATGAGCTGGAAGATGGCTCCAGAGATATTAAGTATGAAAGCAGACAAGCTGGACGAGATGTGGAAATGCATCACAGGAAACTGAAGATACATAACTGATAGGAGTGAAGCAGCAGTTTGTGTCCTCGGGCCTCAATCCACTCCCCAGTCAGAAGTTTTCTACAGCCCAGTGGAGACCCAGTCTGAGAGAGAGATGCTCCCTGTCCTGATACTGGTGGTCATGTTCTGGAGCACAGGTAGGGCTCTGTTGTATCTGTACACATGTTTGTATTAGTAATGTATAAAAACTGCCCTATACTGGTAAATACTTGTGGTACTGCATATATAACTGCAGGGCTCCAGACTAACTTGTTGCCTTGGTTGCACTGGTGCGCCTAACTTTTTTATTTAGGTGCACCAGCACAAAATTTAGGTGCACCCAAATTTTTCCTTGCGTCGCCACAATTTCAAGGTCACCTTTTTATCACGCTCCATATACATTCATATATATTATGTAAATGATCTTAAACAAGAATAAGGTGTAGGTAAATATAGGCCTATTTTTTTTATTTGAAGCACAATCATACTGTAGCCTATATATATATATATATAAAAACATATTTTAAGTGCTTCACTGAGCTACCAAACTAAAACATTTTAAGCAAAATAAAACATTTCAAAATAGAAAGTGCTACTGTTTAAAAGTGCTTCCCTGAACTGAGACCTAACATGTCATGGCTCAAAGTCTTATAGCGGGTCCCACCTTGCTGTCGCATGCCCTTCAGATGGCCAACACCTGTAATTTGGCCTTCTTGCCCTATGGCCTTGGCTAAATCATCTTGCCACACTCTCCCTAGATCAACATCCTAGCTCCATGGGTTAGCTCCATGGCCCAGCTTCGTAACTCAGGGGTCCGCAATTCATTTTTACAAGGGGCCACATGAGAAACCTGAAATGTGTTGGAGGGCCTCATCAATTTGCTCACTATTCATTTTCTCCCATTGTAAAAAGCAGTAAAGTATATATTTTGATTAGCTGCTACTGGTTATCAGAAGAATAAGGATATTCTGTAAATATTTATATAAATATTTTCGATTTTGGTGTAGGTAAAATAGGAAAGATTATAGAAGTAATAAACAGTATAAACAGCAACAACAGTGTTTCATTTTATTTGTAACCAGTTAATCTTCACAAACACTGAAAAGTTGTTTTGCAGTATGTTAAAGATGTGGAATTGATCAACTTTATACAAAAAGCAATACGTTTTTTCAGTTCATTTTGTTCTGTGAGAGAAATCCAGTGGGCTTGAACAAGTGCATCGAAATCTGAATGTTTGAGGTGGATATGCGAAGGACAGCTGACAGGTAATGATCAGGGTCTGCAGTTCAACTAGCAAACCATCAGCCCGCGCCCACTGAATCAGTCAAGTTCTTATTATGTCCGCGTTAGTTTTTTTTCTTCACAGCTTTCACTTTAACCTCAGTAAACAGATACTTAGAAGTCCATGTCTTGTTAAAAGTTAATCAGTGGCAAAGTTTTTCATTTTCGAGGGCTAACCAACAGCTAACTCTCCTGTCGGTGAAGTTGCGCAAGCGCACATATGTAAATCGCCTGATCACTGTAGTCTTTCAGGACTACATATTTACTACCGCTCAACACATTTATTGGGTGTGCTCAAGCCTTCGGCGAGAGCACAACCTTTGTTCTCTCACATATATATTATTATTATTATTTTTATTTCTTTTTGCCCCCCTAAAACTCAGTCAATATTTGGCCTACATAGACAACGTAGGTGTCAAAAGTTTCGTCTTGGTAGCGATTGAGTTGCTTCTATTGGAATTTACGTTCCGTTGTATGGTTTAAAACCCTTGTGTTATCTTCGGGTCATTCTGACCCATCAGTCATTGTGACCCACCGTCATATTGCGACAAATTTACCGCATACAAAGACAAAGTGAAGCATTTTCTTTTAACAGCTAGGCTGTCTCAGACCCCCCACATTGCAAAGGTTAAAAGAAAATTATTTTAATTTGTTTTTGTATTGGGTAAAATTGGGTAAACACAACGATGGTTCGTTATGAACCTTTGGGTCATGTGACCCGAAGGCAGCACGAGGGTTAAGTGGAAATTAAGTTTTTGTGGCGAAAAGTGAAGCTAACGGTGGCTAATTTGCTAGCCACAGTCACTGACGTTACTAACGTCTCCACGTCACTAACGTCACGAAAACACGCGTGACTACCTTTGGCAGAACATTCGTTTCGCATCTGTTAACTTGGGAGATAGCTAGGCTAACTATAGCTTTACTGGAAGGCAGCTGCAGAAACGCCACAAGCAAAGAGGCCAGGGTGATAACTATTTATTACTTTGTGATATGACACACAATTGTGATGTGTAATGTACAGTATAAGATGATATTATTAAGGAAGTACATCTACTTTCGGAAACAGTAGTCTACTATTTCACTGACGTATTAGCATCATGACGTTAGCCTGTGTTGCCCGGGCAACACATACTACAGTAGTCTATGATGTAGCGTTATCTGTTTTCAATCGTTAAAATAAACATTCCTCACATATATTTTCGTTGTAGGATTTATTCTGACATTAGTAAACGATTTGTTGGTGAAATTACCATTACCTGTGGTTTCAAACCAGTGTTGCTCACTGCAACGCTGTAGCCTACGCGAGACACACTACAAAAACATCTACAGTACACAGCTGTTTAGGAAATCAAACGGCGACAGAACATGTTCGGCACTCCCCTTACTTAAATCAAAAGTCTCTGACCACTAACCTGAACTTCATTGCCACAGCCTAAACTTTGTCAATCTGTTCATGAAAATAACTAATTTCAGCCTAAACCTTACAACGGAACGTTAAATCGAATTCAACCAACGCAATCGCTACCAAGACGAACACAGTAATCTAGTACTGTACCGTAGTAGAATTTACCGGGGCAGCTTCTCCACACAGGGCTATATCGCATTTTGCGTTGTTACTGACAATGATCGCTACCAGTGAGCTTTTTATGAATGAGCGATTTTCCACTAAATAAATGTCAAGCTTATTTACGTTTTTGAGGGCATTTTTTCAGTTAGCAGATGGTACTGTTTGAATCGCGATTCCATCTTCTACTGCCGGTAACGTCGTAGAATAATCTTCAAAGGGGGTTCTTTATTCATGAATGAATGCAATATGAGTAGGCTAAATGCCTGAAAATATCATGAGAAGGGAAAACTTAAAAGGACGTTTAAGTCATAGAGATTAGGTCAATTTTTACACCGGTCTGCCAAATGTATTCGTTGATTCAGCTATGAGGCTGCCTCTTGCAGGGGAAATGAGAAGACATCATATTTCATTCTACACTTAACTCGTATTTTGAGTTGTAAATGAGCAGCAAAAAAAAGATGCTTTTAAATCTATGTAATCTTTATAAATAATAAGTAGTCCCTATGCATTTTTAGATAAAATATACAGAAATATCAGTTGTAAAAATGTCATTAAAAAACGGACCCCTGTGCAACCGACGCAAGCAAGCACACCCTACAATTTCCCCAGAAATTGTACCCTCTCTAGTTTATTTTAAATTTTTGATTTACCTCACGCGGGCCGGATTGAGACAGCCTGTGGCCGGTTATGGCCCGCGGTCCATACAATGCCCAGGTCTGCTAAACTGACTCTCTGGTGCTCAGGTCGTAATTTCAATCACACAGCACGGAGCTACAGGAATATCTGGACCACAGCCAATCAGAGGCAAAGACCCGCCCCATCTCTGTCTCTGATTGGTTTAGACCACGATATGATCCAACCATGAGTGTCAGTTCCGTCTTAGGATAACAAACGCTTCGTTTGTGGAGAGACAGCGGATGCGAGGAGGTTAGGTGCACCGGTGCGACCTAGGAAAAAATTCAGTCGCACCCGTACACATTTTGTGTACAATGTATAACAGTTATAACAGATCTCTCTCTAGAGAGAGATGCGACCAACTTTAGAGCCCTGAACTGTTATACATTGTATTGGGAGAGGGTAAGAGCAGAGAGGGGGGAGGGAAGAGGGGGAAGGAGGGCGTGGGTGAGGAGGACGGAAGGAGAAGGTTTCAGATAAAAAGGTTGCGGGTTCAAATACCCCCTGTACTTCATCATGTTGTGGAAAAAAGTGTCTGCTACATTTACATTTAGTCATTTAGCAGACGCTCTTATCCAGAGCGACTTACAGTAAGTACAGGGACATTCCCCAGAGGCAAGTAGGGTGAAGTGCCTTGCCCAAGGACACAACGTCAGTTGGCATGACCGGGAATCGAACTGGCAACCTTCGGATTACTAGCCCGATTCCCTCACCGCTCAGCCACCTGACTGCTAACTGAAAAGGTTATGATGAGAGAAGGGCCGAGAAAGGACATGGCGAGAGAGAGAGACAGTGATAGAGAGAGATACAGAGAGAGAGAGAGAGAGATACAGCGATAGAGAGCTACAGACATACAGAGACAGAGAGATACAGTGAGAGACAGAGAGAAAGATGACTGGATTAATGCACCCCCTGCTAACCCTGACTAGGAAAGTGTTACATGCCTGAAACTTACTGTGCTTACTCATACTAGTGCCCTCAGTGTACAGTAAGAATCATTTGATGCTGGGATATACAGAACAGACAATAGAGGGGGGTGTATTTAACGACAGGGTTGTTGTATTCCTTCATGCCATGAAATGCACCCCCTGCTAACCCTGACTAGGAAAGTGTTACATGCCTGAAACTTACTGTGCTTACTCATACTAGTGCCCTCAGTGTACAGTAAGAATCATTTGATGCTGGGATATACAGAACAGACAATAGAGGGGGGTGCAATTCACGACAGGCTTAATGCACCCCCTGCTAACCCTGACTAGGAAAGTGTCACATGCCTGAAACTTACTGTGCTTACTCATACTAGTGCCCTCAGTGTACAGTAAGAATCATTTGATGCTGGGATATATAGAACAGACAATAGAGGGGGGTGTATTTAACGACAGGCTTGTTGTATTCCTTCTTGCCATGAAATGCACCCCCTGCTAACCCTGACTAGGAAAGTGTTACATGCCTGAAACTTACTGTGCTTACTCATACTAGTGCCCTCAGTGTACAGTAAGAATCATTTGATGCTGGGATATACAGAACAGACAATAGAGGGGGGTGTATTTCACGACAGGCTTGTTATATTCCTTCTTGCCATGAACTGCACCCCCTGCTAACCCTGAGTAGGAAAGTGTCACATGCCTGAAACTTACTGTGCTTACTCATACTAGTGCCCTCAGTGTACATTAAGAATAATTTAATGCTGGGATATACAGAACAGACAATAGAGGGGGTGTATTTAACGACAGGGTTGTTGTATTCCTTCATGCCATGAAATGCACCCCCTGCTAACCCTGACTAGGAAAGTGTTACATGCCTGAAACTTACTGTGCTTACTCATACTAGTGCCCTCAGTGTACAGTAAGAATCATTTGATGCTGGGATATACAGAACAGACAATAGAGGGGGGTGCATTTCACAACAGGCTTAATGAATGAATGAATAAATGAAGGTAAAGTCATGTTGAAGTTATTTATAGTACACACATATACAACTGAGGGAGAGGGAGGGAGGGAGGGAGGGAGGCTGGACTAGTTAGTGACAGATGAGTGGATGGATGACAGATAAGTGGATGAATGACAGATAAATGAATAAATGAAGGTAAAGTCATGTTGAAGTTCTTTTCTCTCCTCAGGTTTCCAGGCTCCAGTCACTGATGAACCTCCAGGTTGGTAGAACATGGAGCCTTCTACCATGACAACTAACTAGGCACTACTGGTTGTTGAGTTATAAAGTTGTATTTGTTGTGTCAGTCTAGGGAAACACAACTGTGTTTCTGGTGTGATAAGATTAGAGGTTGTTTCTGGACAGGACTGTACAGACAGTTAGAGGACCTGACTGTCTCCTGTCTCTCAAGGTTAGGGTTAGGGTTAGGTTCTGATGTGAGGTTGGTGGGTGGAAGTAGTCGCTGTGCTGGTAGAGTGGAGATGAAACACCAGAAAAAGTGGAGACAACTATACAGTAGGTCTACCTGGAGCATTAAGCATGCTGCTGTAGTGTGCAGAGAGCTGGACTGTGGATCTGCTGTTTCAACAAGAGGTCATGATGGTGATGAATATCTTCCTGCATGGGAGTTTGGATTTAACTGTGCTGGGACTGAGTCTGCTCTGAGGGAGTGTGGACACATGAGCAACAGGTTAATCACTTCCTCTGTCACAGAAGTGGTCTGCTCAGGTAACACACACAGTGTTATATTCACCTGGTGATGTTGATAGTCAAACGTTACTTAATCTGAACCTTTCAAATTAGCTGTTTGTACATTACCACAGAGCACTTCTTCAGATTGTTATTAGGTACTGTATAAAGGTGTCCTTTTCTGAAGAAATGTAAGCAAGTTAATTTCTTGATAGATTCACCTCACGTAAAATAATTTTGAACTGTTTTAATTATTCTTGAAGCACGTAAAACATGTTTATTGGTGGTTTTCTGTCTCCATGTCCATACTGACCTTCTCTCTTCCTCCAGAGTCTGTGAGGCTTGTGGAGGGAGCTGGTCTGTGTTCTGGCAGAGTGGAGGTGAGGTATGATCAGTCGTGGGTCTCAGTGTGTGAAGCTGACTTTGACAGGCTGGATGCAGAGGTGGTCTGTCGGCAGCTTGGCTGTGGGGCTCCTTCAGCCCTCCAGGAGGCGCTCTATGGAGAAGGGAAAGGTCCACTCTGGGATAAAGAGTTCCAGTGTGGAGGCAAGGAGTCCCGTCTCCTGGCCTGTGACACCTCAGACTCGGCTAGAAACACCTGCTCACCTGGCAATGCTGTTGGACTCACCTGCTCAGGTACAATAAGAACAAGTTTGTCTCTCAACATCAGTTACTCACAGAGAGATTATGGGAAAGATGAGAGCAGTGTTTTATTAGGATGCAGAGAGTCAGAGGACCTGACTGTCTCTTGTCTCTCCAGGTTTTGATGTGAGGTTGGTGGATGGAGGTAGTCGCTGTGTTGGCAGAGTGGAGATCAAACACCAGGAAGAGTGGAGACTACTGTACAGTTTAATTTGGAATGTAAAGCATGCAGCTGTAGTATGCAGACAGCTGGACTGTGGATCTGGAATTTCAACAAAAATTTATGTTGGTGATGGAGATCTTCCTGCATGGGGGTTTACATCTTACTGTGCTGGGACTGAGTCTTCTCTGAGGGAGTGTGGAACAGTAAAAGATTATGTCAGCACTTATGCTGTCATGGAGGTGATCTGCTCAGGTAACACACGCCTAGTGTTGTTACATTCACCTGGTGATCTTAGTAGTCACACATTACTTAGTTTGAACCTGTCAGTAGCTATCTGTACATTACCAAAGACTACATCAATAGATCATTAAAGATCTCATGACATGCTGTTTTGGATGCTTTTATATATGCCTTAGTGGTCCCCTAATACTGAATCTGTAGTCTCTTTCCCGAAATTCAGCCTTGTTGCAGAATTACAGCCACTACGAGCAGTCCCACAATGAGCTTTCCTCAGGACGTGCCATTTCTGTGTCTGTAGCTTTAAATGCTATGAGGAAGAAAGAGGCGGGGCTAACTGCCATGCTTTGGTCGTTTGCAAGCCATGATGTCTCGAGGAAAAAACAATGTCGCGCTTGCACGGTCGTAGCTCATTTTTTCATTGGTGGGTCAAATTCTCTCTGCAGGCAAAGCAGAGAAAGGGGAGGTAACCCCCTGTTGTGACGTCACAATAGGGGGATTTTCAAAACCGAGCGTTTGAGCTCTCATTTTCTCAAAGGTGGAGAAGAATACCCAGGACTTGGTTTACACCTATCGAAATTTCTAGCCACCGGGGGACCAAAGGCAGGCTACGGGAACTCATATTAATGTTAAATAACCTCTTAAAGTGAAGTTTTCATGTCATGGGACCTTTGACAAAGGTTTACAACAGCCTTGTGCTCCCTACAGGTGTATTCAGGAACAAACACAATGATCCAGTCAAAAGCTGTCAGAACATTACCATAGATTACAGTCTATAACTATTATTTGTATGTTGGGTTGTTCTTGTTTTAATAAATTCAAGGATGATGTCTTGTCAAAACATTAATCTTGCATAAAAAAAGAATATGAATGGAACAAGTACTGTTTATTAAGCACATACGTTTATTGGCGGTTTTCTGTCTCCATGTCCTTACTGACCTTCTCTCTTCCTCCAGAGTCTGTGAGGCTTGTGGAGGGAGCTGGTCTGTGTTCTGGCAGAGTGGAGGTGAGGTCTGATCAGTCGTGGGTCTCAGTGTGTGAAGCTGACTTTGACAGGCTGGATGCAGAGGTGGTCTGTCGGCAGCTTGGCTGTGGGGCTCCTTTAGCCCTCCAGGGGGCGCTCTATGGAGAAGGGAAAGGTCCACTCTGGGATATAAAGTTCCAGTGTGGAGGCAAGGAGTCCCGTCTCCTTGACTGTGACACCTCAGACTCAGCTAGAAACACCTGCTCACCTGGCAATGCTGTTGGACTCACCTGCTCAGGTACTGGAAGAACAAGTTTGTCTCTCAACATCAGTTTCTCACTCACAGATAGATTATGGGAAAGATGAGAGCAGTGTTTTATTAGGATGCAGAGTCATAGGACCTGACTGTCTCCTGTCTCTCCAGGTTCGGATGTGAGGTTGGTGGATGGAGGTAGTCGCTGTGCTGGCAGAGTGGAGATCAAACACCAGGAAGAGTGGAGACAACTGAAAATTAGTTCTATCTGGAGCATTAATCATGCAGCTGTAGTCTGCAGAGAGCTGGACTGTGGATCTGCTGTTTCAACAAGACAATATCGTGGTGATGAAGATCGTCCTTTATGGGAGTTTTCATCTCACTGTGCTGGGACTGAGTCTGCTCTGAGGGAGTGTGAATACTGGAGGAACAAGTTCAACACTTCCTCTGTCACAGAAGTGATCTGCTCAGGTAATACACACAATGTTGTCACATTCACCTGGGGATCTTGGAAGTCAAACCAAGTCACTATTTCTTTCAGTACATTCCAAGAAACTATACCTTTATAGAATGTTTCTAAGGTTTTCAACAGACTACTGCCCCTTACAGGTGTAATCCGGAACTACCGCAGGTGTCGTGACACTGTTGTACATGGTTGCCATGCAGATGTTATCATCGCAGCTAAATAAGAGAAGTACTTCACCTGCTTTTCTGTTTTCCCCTTCCACTTTCCCTTTGTTTGCAGATCTCCTGTTGCAGCCTGGTGTCTCCCTGTCTTCCTCCATGCTAGGGGTCTCCCAGGACCAGCAGCAGGGGCTGCAGGTGTTGAGGGACCACAGCTTCACCATCACCTGCTCCATCCAGCCACAGTACTCAGGAGGCTCCTTCCACCTCACCTTCACTGGCTCCAACAAAACCCTGACACACACCCTCACAGCTGCCAGTCACTCTGCCAACTTCCTGTTTCCTGCTGCAGACCACGCCCACCAAGGGAACTACAGCTGTGTTTATGAAGTCTATGTTTTCTCTCATAACTTCACCTCTGAGAGTCAGCTCCTCTCTCTCACTGTTGCAGGTAAGTGAGAATAGATTTTCAGAACCACAATCTGCAACGTTTAAGTCTGTTCATCTCAACACTCTAAAAACAAGTAGCTGCACTTTAGACTGGAGATGGAAGGTACAGGATGTGTCTTTACCTTGGTAGTTGATCTGATCTGATGATTATATATCTCTTGATTCGCTGTGTTTCTGTTCCAGCCAATCCTCTGCCAGCTTTCATCATCAGAGTGGTGTTGGTGTTGGTGTTGCTGACTCTGCTGACGTCCAGCACTGCCCTCTATCTGTACTTCAAGGTACTGTAGTTTGTTCACAAGTGACATTTGTCCTTCCTCCCCCTGTTCCCTGACTCTGTTGTGTCTCTCCAGACCACCAAGAAGCCTGCAGAGAGGGGGAGCATGGAGCTGGCCTCCCTGCATTGCAGTGCTGAAGCTGGGCCAGGAGAGGAGAGAGCAGCCCCAGAGGATGGAGCAGGAGGAGAGTGCTGTCTAGACGCTGATCTGAGGTCAGTCATGGAGTCCCTGCCAATGGTGACTGACAGCACTGAGGGAAGCTAGTCTGCTCCTAGATCTGCTAGCAACACCATTTAAAAAAAAGATTCTAATTCCTTTATTTTTCAAATGATCATTTTATGAATCAAACCTTTTCTTCACTTATCAACACATTTTAGTGTGATAACAGTTAATTTTGTTATGATTGTTTTTATTGTAAAAGTGTAAAAAAAAAGAGTCATTTTTTCCCCCACTGCTTTTTTTAATCGCAATTGTCATGGCAACAGCAGTTGAGTGTTTAATACTTCATTTTTTGTACCTTACTGATATTTTTCTTCTCTTAAGTGTTTTTTGATGTCGTTTTTAATAGGAATAAGATTTTCGGTTTTCGGTTCAGAATAAGATTACGAGGGGTGGTGTGTTAAGAGGGCAAATAGTTATGAGGAAGCTATGAGGGAGCTAGTCTGATCCTGGATCTGCTAGCGACACCATTTACAAATTCCTTTATTTTTACAATTATTTTATGAATAAAGCTTGTTTTGTTTTTATTGTTTTTATTGTAAAAGTGTAAAAAAAAATGTTTTTTTTAATCGCAATTGTCATGGCAACAGCAGTTGAGTGTTTAATACTTAATTTTTTGTACCTTGTTTTTTGATGTAGTTTTTAATAGGAATAAGATTTTCGGTTCAGAATAAGATTACGAGGGGTGGTGTGTTAAGAGGTCAAATAGTTATGAGGATTTGAATTTGTTCTCCTGGCCTCCTGACAATTTTAATAAATCAAGTTAAAATGAATAACTATTCAGTGTTTTCATTGTACAACTGTCATTTACTCACCAGCAGTGGTTGCCTTGGAGACTCCTGACAACAGAACACATCGTCATGGGAACACAAAACTGACCTGCACCACAGGAAACATCCAAGCTATCTATCTATCATGCATCAAAAGCAAGTTTGAACTTTATTTGTCCACTGCAATAAGGACAAGTTAAGCTACAAGCTTGCTAGTGTATTGACGACTCGTCTTTAGAGAAACCGCGCATGTTCTTCAGAGGACAGCCTGTGGTAATTTGTTATGTTGCTGTGCTGTTGTAGTCCAGTATTTTTCTTTTTTCGTCCTAGTGTTTGTGAAACTGTTCATCTTCACTTGCATTGAGAAATAGGAGACTTTGGTTTTCTAATTTTTTTCCATCTTTATTAATCTTTTTTATTCCTTTTTTGCATATAGAAAATTCGTACTTTGTGTTAACTTAAGTTTAGTTTAAGAGAAATTATGGGGAGTGGGGGGGGGGTATGGGGTAGGGGGGTGCGAACACACGTGAAATGTGGTCTCGGGGGGGTTGGGGGATTGCTTTGTACGCAGCAGAGATTTGGTTGGCCCTACCAAGTCTCACTCCAAGGTTTTTGGAAAAGTTGGCAGCTCTGAATGTATAATGTACTACAATGGTTAACTGAAATAGCCTATATAGTACGAATCCAAGGACTGAGGTTTGCTGTCACGCTGCCACTGACTGAAAGGGGGCAGTGATGAGCAGAGATTAAAGTTACTTACTTACTTTATGCGTTCAGCTCCAGATGTTTCCAGTCGTAAGACACGCCCCGTGTCTATCCTTCTTCTCCCATTCCTCCCTCTCCTGCTCCCTCCCTCTATTCCTCCCCTCTTGTGCTCCCTCCTTCCCTCAATATTTATAAACCAAACTCACTAGACTGACTGAGCATTGCTGTCACTACACATGGAGCTATGGACAGAGAAGCAGAGAACAAGCTACTGCAGGATGGGAGGGCGGAGGAGAGGACAGTGGAGGAGCGGAGTTTCTATGTCCGCGTGTTTGGTGTGGAGGAGGGTGTGGTGAGGGGGGGTGAGGTGGTGGGCAGGTGTGAGGTGGGGCTGAAAGAGCAGAGACCACACCAGGAACTGTCTCTTCACATCACACGGCAGGGGGGTCCCCTGCTCAACATTTATGATGGTGAGTAGAAGGTAGTACACACACACACACACACACACACACACACTGCACACGGACACATGGATGTAGTACACACACAGACAAACACACTCCTACATGCACGGACAATCACACACACTGACGCACAGCTAGACAGAAAATACATAGCGATATTATTGTGTGGATAACAGTACCTCTGTGACAGAGTGTCTTTGTAAGTCCACCTGAGAGATGGCGATGCTTTGAGTTGTGGGTAAAACAATCAAGTCCACCAGGAGGGCGTGCTTCCAGTGTGCATGAGCTGACTGAGAGCAGGCCTCCCAGATGTGGTGAGGCTGTTGGTGCTGAGGTGGTAGAGGCAGGCCAGATCAGAGCTCTGAATCTGTTACCAGACAGCCTTACTCCCCCACACATTCCTCCATTCTATGAGCATGCCCCTGTGTGTGTCTGTGTGTCTGTGTGTGTGTTTGTCTGTGTGTGTGTGTGTACTGTATCTGTGTGAGTGGATGTGTTTTCTATGTGCACGTGTGCATGACATTTTCCTATTTCCTGCATTGCAAATTTCCTCTCCTCACTGTGTGGTCTCCTGACCCGCTGACAACTTTGGGTGATTTACTGCCCTGTGTGCATGTGTGCATGTGTGTGTGTGCAGCATGCAGTGTTATATTTTTCTGGTACACTGGTCCTGCTGTTGTAGAGAGCCTTCCAGAGCCTTCCAGAGCAGCAGAAGCCATAGCTGCTCCACTAACGCTGTCTGTGTGAGCCGCTCAAACAAGCCCCTCACGGCTGTGTGTTCCCGTACAGGCGTTGGAGCCTGTGTGTTCAGGTTCGCAGTCACCACGGAGACCGAACGCTGCATTGTCGGAAGCTGTTCCTTCTTATTAACCATTGGCAACCTGAGTGTCCTGCTACAGTTTAGAACACCCAGAGGTGAGGACTTTTGAAGTGTATCGACATTGCGAACACAGCCGGTTCATACTTAATATAACTTTATAATAACACTGGTGGTGATGTTACCTGGAAAGCATGTTGTTTGTTTCCTGTTCCCCCCAGAGCTGCAGGACTTCCTGGACCAACTGATGGGAAGAGCCAGCTGCAGGAGGCAGACATCCCAAGACTCATCCCCCCTGCGCGGTCACGTAGGTTACCATTAGCCACCATCCCATAATCTCATCTCCAGGTGGGTAAAAGCTTTGCTGACCTGACTTCTCTCCCCTCCCCTCCTCTCCTCTCCCCTCCTCTCCTCTCCTCTCCTCTCCTCTCCTCTCCTCTCCTCTCCCCTCCCCTCCCCTCCCCTCCCCTCCTCTTCTCTCCAGTTTCATGGGCATTTATCACAGCAGCAGAACATGCTACAGGACTACCTGAGGACAGCCACATACCAGAAGGCCATCCTGCTCAACGAGGCTGACTTCAGAGACAAGGTGACCCCTCAGACACCTGTGTTAACTGGCCTCTAGCTGGCCTCACAAGAGTTCTACCCCTAGGGGTTCTACCTTAGGTTGTCTACTTAGTCTCTAGTTGAACATGACAGGTTCTGTACCTGCTCTGTGTGGGATGACGATGATGATGATACTGTGCGTTCTCCAGGTGGTTCTGGAGGTGGGCTCTGGTTCTGGGATCCTGTCCTTATTCGCACTGCAGGCAGGAGCCCGGCGGGTGTACACTGTCCAGACCAGCCCCGCTGTAAAGTACACTCAGGTACCCACTATCTACTAGACAAGTAGCAAGTAGACAAGTAGGTCTAGCAAGTCTAGAGTCGAGTCTTCCTTCATACCTTCCCTCCTACCCTTATAACCAGTTCTCCCTCCCTCCCTCCCTCCCTCCCTCCCTCTAGAAAAAACGGTTTGGGCCAGAATAAGCCTCAAGTCATTTCTCCTTAAGAATGTCAAGCCATGCAAAATAACAGGAGGGGGTATGGTGTGTGTGTGTGCGTTTAGGGACTATGTGGGCTGTCATCCAGGGTTCTGTGGTTTTCTTCTCGCTTCTAGGAGACACACCATGAGGGCGAGGGTAGGTGAGGGTAAGGGTGGATGCTTGGGCAGACATTAGTCAGATCAGTCACTAGATGTGGTCTCCTCTCGTGTCTTCTCCTCCCTGCAGCTCCTGATGAGCAGTAACAGTGTGTCAGACAGGGTGTGTGTGCTGAGGGGCGGGGTGGAGGAGGTGTGCTGCCCCGAGCAGGTCGACGTCATCATCTCTGAGCCAATCGGATACATGCTGCTCAACGACAGGATGTTGGAGAGCTACGTCCATGCCAGGAAGTGGCTCCAACCCACCGGTCAGTCACCCCTCCCCCCCTCCCCCACCACCCCACACCACCACCCCCCACCCCACCCCACACCACTACCACTCTCCCCACACCATACACCAAAACCTCTCACACACACACTAAGAACTTGAGTACCAAGGTCTTATAAACTAAAAGCATGCTCTGATGATGATGATGCCTTATAGGATTCATGTGTGTGTGTGCGTGTGAGTGTGTATGTGTGCGTATGTGTGTGTGTGTATGTGTGCAGGTCTCATGTTCCCCTCCTACAGTGACCTTCACCTGGCCCCCTTCACAGACGAGCAGCTCTACATAGAACACTACGCTCGTGCTAGCTTCTGGTGGGACACACACACACACACTGACAGATATGCCATTTCTTTCCTCATCCCCCATCTCATCTCCCTCCTTTCTCTTCTCTCCCTCCCTCGCCCTCTCCTCCCCCCCCCCCCTCTCTCCTGAGGAAAGCTGAACTGAATGCCAGTGTGTTAACGGAGCATGATGACCCTTCCTCTCCCTCCCTCCCTCTTCTATCTCTCCTCTTCCCCTCTTCTCTCCCTTTTCTCTTCCTCCCCTCTTCCTCTCCTGCGCTCCCCTAGTCTCATGTTCCACCACCTTCATGTTGTTGCATCTCACTCAGCAGACTAGGGGTAGTGCTGCCAGGGTATTTAGTGTGTGTGTGTGTGTTTGAGTGTGACAGGCCCCCCCCAAACCCCTGCTCTATGTAGGTTAGCATCGGGCCGTGACCTCAGCCGAGCATATTTCCTGTCAGCATAAGACGCTGGCTGCTACAGCCCAACCCTGATGTGTCTGCCTCCTCAGACCAGACTAGACCCTCTCAGTCCCCTCTCAGTCCCCTCTCAGTCCCCTCTCAGTCCCTCTCTGTCCATCACCCCTCCACCCCCCCCACCCCCTACACCCCCACCCAACCTGGTCCCTTTTTGTCTCTCTCCGCCTCCTCACATCCCCTCCTGCTCCTCCCTGTTCTCCTTTTCCTCGTAAACAAGCACCAAACTGTACCCCCTGTGTGCACGCTCCCCCAGGCGCCAGAGGTGTTTCTATGGCATCAACCTGAGTGGGCTGCACAGCGCTGCAGTAGAGGAGGTCTTCAGGCAGCCCATCGTGGTGAGGGGGGGGAGGCTGACAGGGTCTGGAGGGCCCGGGGGGGGGGGGGGGGGGGGGGGGGGGAGAGGGGGGGTCTAGTGGGACAGCTCCTCCTCACTGTGTCTGTGTTCTAGGATACGTTTGACATGCAGATTCTGATGGCCAAGTCCGTCAAGCACTCCATCAGCTTCACCGAGACCAAGGAGAAGGACCTCCTCAGGTACGAGCTGTGTGCTGTGTGCTCGGACTCTCACTGTGAAGGCTGAACTTGCACCAGCCGTCGTGCCATCTAGGTGTCACTGTTCTCCAGGCAGCTGTGTGTGTGTGTGTTCTGTCAGGATGGAGATTCCCTTTGTGTTCCCACTCCTCCAATCTGGGCTGGTCCATGGGATCGCCTTCTGGTTCGACGTGGCCTTCGTTGGATCCAAGTAAGAGCTACTGGTCAACAACAACTATTAAATCCGGTGTTGGTTGAAAGCAGAGTTTGTCCGCTTGTGGTGTCTGTCAAGCAAACAAGAACGACTAATAATCACTGCACTTTCCATTCAAAAAGGGTCAAAACGACTCCAAACTTCACTTCAAACTTAAATTGGTACTCATATAAAGACACCAAAACCCAACATCTACAGCTTTGTGGATGTGGAGATAAACGACAGACAGACAAGAGCTTGCTGACCTTGCAGAAGTGTGCCAACCTAAACGAGGCTTCCATCTCCTTCCATCTCCATCTTCCATCGCTTCCCTTCTCCCTCCCTCTCTCTCTCTCTCTCTCTCTCTCTCTCTCTCTCTCTCTCTCTCTCTCTCTCTCTCTCTCTCTCTCTCTCTCTCTCTCTCTCTCTCTCTCTCTCTCTCTCTCTCCCCCCTCTCTCTCTCTCTCTCTCTCTCTCTATCTCTCTCTCTCTCTCTCTCTCTCTCTCTCTCTCTCCTCCTCCTGTCCAGGGCGACGGTGTGGTTGTCCACCTCGCCCTCGGAGCCTCTGACCCACTGGTACCAGGTCCGCTGCCTGCTGCAGACTCCTCTGTTTGCCAAGATGGGTCAGACGCTGTCTGGCACTGTGCTGCTCACTGCCAACATGAGGTATGGACGGAACTGGGGACTAAGACAATAGAAGAACAGAAGGGCGTTGGTGGGGATAAGGGACTGAAGAGGGACTCGGGGAATAGAAAGCAATGGACTAGGACTAAAAGGACGAGGAGACAAGGGGTTTGGAGACTAGGAGACGAGTCGCAAAGGGATGAGGAGATAAGGGATATAAGGATGTGCTAGGAGATATGGTGTGTATGGAGCTGTATAGGTGGGTAGTCTGAAACGTAACCTCCGACCCCTCTGCCTCTTCCCCGGTCCCTGCCAGGCAGAGCTATGACATCGACATCTCAGCAGTCGTGGACCAATCAGGCTTCAGGTCTGGTAACAGCCTGGATCTCAAGAACCTCTTCTTCAGGTCAGCTGATACCTCTGCCGGCCTCTCCAGCGGCTGTTCCTGCGTCCCCCCCCCCATCCCCCCCCCCCCCCCCCTGTTCTCTCTCTAGTACCAGCACTGATTCACATTTACATTTGACATGTTATTCATTTAGCAGACGCTTTTATCCAAAGAGTCATGTAAATCGTGCGGGGAGGATTTCAAACCGTTTGAAATGTGTCTCTCCTCTGCAGGTATGCCTAAGGGGACGCCCTCCACAGATGGCTACACCATACCTGTCCTGTCACTCTCAATGCATCAGTGTTCTCAGACAATTAAACCATATATCCATGCTGCAAAGGTCTGTATTGCACATGTCTTGTTGAGGAATTCAAATGAATCGAATCTGCAGTATCAATGCAAGTGGAGAGAGTAAGACACAGAGAGAGGAAATTGTGTGAGAGCAAAAAATAAACGACGTCAAGCAGAGTGTTTCTTGTCAAGTCTACTTTCCTGTTAAAACAGGTCCGGGCGTAGGATGTTATAATCGAGACATCTGCAAGAGGGTTCCACACATGTACACGATCTTCCCAGTGCTTTTAACACCACACAGCCCCTGCTCCTGAGAGACAAGCTACTGTCAATGCAGGTGGATGCTCTACTGGCTGCCTGCAATGGCAGACTGCAGCGTGTGAGGCCTCGGTACTGTGTGTCAGCAGCGTAGGTGGGTGTTATCTTCCATGTGGTTGTCCACTCGGGCATCAGAGTGGCAGATTGTAATAGACTAGAAACATTGATTAGGAGGGCAGGTTTTGCCTTAAGGGCCAGACCTGACTCTATCAATGAGGCGGCAGGGAGGAAAATGGTAGCCACCTATCGGCCATTTTTATTATTAGCTGAGCAGAATAAAGTTCTATCTTATTCATGACAGGAATGACATTCATGAAGTACTTTCAAGAAGACTCCAATCCTTACAGAATACGCCTTGGACGCTGATGCCCTCCTGAGCCAGACTGTGGAACTCTTCCAGCGTGTTCTGGAATGAACCCAGCATGTTCTGGAACTCCACTAGTGTGTTCTGCAACTCCTTAAAATGACTAGGATGACAATGTGCTGCCCTCTTGTGGAGATTAATTAACAATAACTTTGTGACGAAGTTGGTGAAGATGAGTGCTGAAATGACTTCCAGACTTCCAGAACTGACTGGCACATCTCTGTAATTCTCTAGCTAAGACATTCTGTTTCTAGATAATGCACCAAAGCCTTGATTTGTGTGTCACTTTAGCTGTTTAGCATCTGATTAATGAATGCATATAAATGTAAGCTCGTACTGAGCTGCAACAAGTTGTGTAATAGAAATATCATAAACACTCACAGGCAAAGCTTTTTTTTTAAAGATTTATTGTTTTAAGATGAAGGTGCAAAAATGCATAATTTAATTTAATCTACAGATCACAGTGTTTATCAAACTGTACAAAAATAACTTTTAGACAGATGCAGGTGTTCAGTCTTTCTTGGTCTCGTTCTCCACAGGGATGGGGATGTGGCCTTCAGCTCCAGAGCTCTGAGGGGATGGGGCGGGGGCGATGGCAGGGGCCAAGCTGATGGGCACCACCCTCTCTTTCCCATTGGTCACTGCCTGCTGTGGTGCATGGATGCGGAGCTGCCCATTGGTCAGGGAGCAGGTGACCTGCTCGGCGTTGACCCCGTCAGGAAGGTCAAACTCCTGCCTGAACTCCTGACATCTGTAAGAGTAGGAGCCTTTCCCATCGTCCTGCTTCTTCTCCGTCTTCCCACTGACTCTCAGCTTCCTGCCCACCTGCTTGACAGACAGGTCCTCTGGGGAGAAGTCCTTAGTGTCCAGGGTCAGGGCGAAGAGATCACTGTCCTTCCCCATCTGGAAAGAGATTGGCTGGAAGACGGAGGAGGAGGAGGACACCGACTGGTCGATCTCCTCAAAGATCTTCTGGTGCAGGCGCTCCATGTACTCCATGTTGTGCCTCATCTCCTGCATGTGTCTCATCATCTCCTGCTCCATGTGGTAAACGAGGGGGCGGGTCTCGGGCCACAGGCTGCGGACAGGCCAGTGCAGGTCCATGAAGGGGCTGGTGGGGTGCTGGAATACACTGGGGCAGAGCATCTTCACTGGTGGTCTCTCTTCTGCTCTCGACTGGGGTTGCACTGGTCTCTACTGGTCTCTCCTCGGTTACACTGGTCTCTACCGGTCTCTCCTCGGTTCCGCGGGTCTCCTCTGGTTTTCCTTTGGTCTCTGCTGGTATTAGCCTCTCGATGTCGGTTGTTGTGGCTGTCTTGTTTTGCTCTTCTCCTCTCGTCTTGATGTTGGTGCCTGTGTGATCGTCTCTGAGTCCGAATGAGCTTATGACTGATCAGAGACGGCCGGCCTCCTTTTATGCTGGGCTGGAAACTTCCAGCAGCATTCCAGTGACGGTGGCTTTTTCTGTTATGACTACGTAACTTTACTCATAGGCCAAAACAGCATTTGGCTGTTACTTCAGCCCTGCTGCCACATGCCATGATCACGGAGCTCTAGTCTATTTAGGGGTTTAGGCTCAGTGGCCGGTCACTTGGACGGGACACACAAGAGGGGGTTGATAAGCAGAGGGAAAGAGAGAAAGAGAAAGAGACAGAGGGAGAGAGAGAGAGAGAGAGAGAGAGAGAGAGAGAGAGAGAGAGAGAGAGAGAGAGAGAGAGAGAGAGAGAGAGAGAGAGAGAGAGAGAGAGAGAGAGAGAGAGAGAGAGAGAGAGAGAGAGAGAGAGAGAGAGAGAGAAAATAGAGAGAGAGGAAGAGAGAGGAAGAGAGAGAAAGAGAGAGAAAGAGAGAGAAAGACAGACAGACAGACAGAGACAGAGATAGAGACAGAAAGGGGAATTTGTGACAGCTGCCTGACAGGTCATTCACACCCTGAGATAAACTATTTTCTTCATGACAACAAGCCTAAAGATATCCCTGATGCCACTGTCCTAGCAGTTAGACTACTGAAGGTTAGGAAACAATGATCTGGTATGAAAGCATAAACAAACATTTTAGAATACTAAATGGTAAATATCAAGGAGAAATATACTTCCAGCACAATCTATATTAGGTGGTTATATTTAACTATTGTCACTATTCCAAGTCTTTTTCCGTAAGAGAAAATCTGAATATGACACCGGTGACAACATTGTTTCTGCACTCGGTTCTATTTCAATCAGATGGTTAAGTTGTGAATAGACCGTCAGCTAATGAAACATGCTCACTTACAGTATGGAGTATTCTGACTCATGAACCCAATACAAACGAACCAGCCCTGAACACCTCAGACTCGCAGGGTCTGTTCATTTAAGGGCATTTTTGCTCAATTGACTGTCATTTCTATTACTGGTCAGTATCAAGTAATTGTTCCAATCCAGGAAGTGAGGGAAGTTGGTCTTGTCTGTGAGGGAATTGGTCATGTTTGACCACAGGTAAGAGTGACTCATGAACAGAGGCAAATATAGTTGTTTTAATTTTATTTTTTATAGCATATTTAAAATGCATTATTGAAATGTAAATACATTTCATTGTAGATAGAACATGAGTAAATGCAATTGCCACAAACGATTTATGAAAGTATAAAATTATATTAACTGGCATAGAGAATCATATCAGTCCAACTTGTCAGCGGTCTCCTTATGGTTGCTGTGTGAGTCTGTGCTGCCCCCTGTGGGTGAGCTGAGGCACTGCGGGGACTGTGTCTGCTCCAGGCTCGAGCTGATGGGCACCACTCTCTCAGCCTCCTCTGGACACTCCGCCTTTGGAGCCTGGATGTGGAGCTTCCCGTCTTGAGCCAACGAGCAGGTGACCTGCTCAGGGTTGACCCCGTCAGGAAGGTCAAACTCCTGCCTGAACTCCTGACATCTGTAAGAGTAGGAGCCTTTCCCATCGTCCTGCTTCTTCTCCGTCTTCCCACTGACTCTCAGCTTCCTGCCCACCTGCTTGACAGACAGGTCCTCTGGGGAGAAGTCCTTAGTGTCCAGGGTCAGGGCGAAGCGTCCTCCCTCTCTTTCCAGCTGGTAGGAGACTGGCTGGATGGCCACCGAGGCTGCTGCTGGGACGTGGTCCATCTCCTGGAAGATGGTGTGTTGGAGCTTTTCAATCATCTCCAGACTGCTGTCGAGCTCCTTCATGTGTCTCTGCAGCAGGTCCTGCTGGAGTAGAATAGGGCGCAGCTGTGGCCAGAGACTGTGTACAGGCCAGTAGAGATCCATGGCTGGTCTGAGGGAAGACTGGAGTACTTTGAGGCGTAGCATCGTCACTGGAGGGTTTTGTGTTGAGTCCTCTTGCTTTGAGATCACACAGTGTGTTCAGCGTTGCTTGTAGCTTTCTGTCTGAGCCCTAGGATTTTCCCAGTTTTATATCCTGCCACTAGGAGCTCCAGCACATTCAGGAACTTTCCAGTACTTACCACACTTCTCCACAGGGAGGCAAATTGCCTGGAAGTGAGTAAACAGTGTTGTATGTTATAAAATGGGAAGTTTAGTCATGCTGTCTCAGTCTAATGTTGTCTTGTCTCTAAATGTGTGTTTGTGTCCACCTTGATTGTTCAGATCTATAATACTTTCCCCAAAAGAAAGTAGATAACGTAATTTTGATACGTTTTTTTTTTAAACCATATTGTTGTAATTACTATAAAACTCTCCACTACATAAAAAAAAACACAACTCCCACAATGAAAATCGCGATTTAATGTATAGGTTGCATTAGCACAACCTTTTTTTCTCATAAATATCTAGGGAAATTGTGGGGAAGGAAAATCGGGTCTTGTGGTTCCGATTAAAATGCGTCCAAGCTTAGAGGAATTGGACAATACAATGGAAGAGAGAGAGAGACATGGCTGTGTCTGCTCCTACTAGCCCCTCAAAGCCAAGGGGACACAACAACTGACAGCAACTGACAGTAGCAACCGGAAGCTGGAGATTTCCAGTGCCAGGAAGTTGGTCCTGGCTTAACTGGTTGCTAGTGGGACTGTTGTGAAAATGGCGACGTCTCGTCGCTCTTCCCAGCAGCAGCAACAGAGCCTCTCTTCGCCACCCCGCAGTAACTCCCTCTCTCCCCCTCCAGCTGGACCTCCCTCGGCAACTGTCGACGGTTCTATATCGCCTCCAGCCGGTTCTGAGCCTGAAAGTGCGGGTGATCCAGAGCTATCCCCAGTCTCTCCCGACATCCCCACCCCGGCTCTGAGCAGTAGCAGCAGCACCAGTTCCACATCTACGACCACCGGGGGTGGCAGCAGCGCTGGCTCGACTCCGGACTCCGGCAGCTCTAGCCCGGGCAGCAGCGGGGGAGGCTGTGGCTCAAGCGGAGCATTCAGGGAGCTCTTTGAAGCCTGTCGGAATGGAGATGTATTGCGGGTGAAGAGGTTGGTGGATTCCGTCAACGTGAATGCCAAGGACATGGCTGGACGAAAATCGACCCCGCTCCACTTCGCTGCAGGTAGCATTGGCTCGCTAGTTTGTAAACAGCTCGATAGTTGTAGTTAGCATTGTTACAGTGTAGATACATTGTTAAAGTAACAAAACAGCTGGCTTGTTAGGCGGACATGGTCTGTATCGTGCAACTTTCTCTACAAACTTTTTTTTTCAGGACCAACTTGTGTGTTGTTTGTTTGCTGGTTCGCTGGGTTTGCTAGCCAGAGAGGCTAGAGCTAGCTTTAGTTTTAGGGTGGGGGATGGGTTACTTTGGGTGGGATGTCAACAACAAGAACACAGCTTGTTGAGTTTCCTTAACCGTTATGCACATCGTTAGCTAGCAACATCATAACAGACACATACTGACACAGCAAAGTTAGTTTATCAAAACAAATCATTATCTCAAAACTAAAATATTTATATGTTCCGCCACTAAAAAGCAATACAATAGGCTCCACCTAACACTAATAGTTTTGGTCGTAGATTTAATTTGGCGCTTGTCGTAGCATATATTTTGTGTGGTGTGGGTGCTTGTTAACCAGATTCCTCACAATAAACATGGCTTTTACATTTACATTTTAGTCATTTAGCAGACGCTCTTATCCAGAGTGACTTACAGTAAGTAGCTACAGGGACATTCTCCCCGAGGCAAGTGCCTTGCCCAAGGACACAACGTCATTTTGCGTGGCCGGGAATCGAACCAACAACCTTCTGATTAATAGCCCGACTCCCTAACCGCTCGGCCATCTGATCCCGCTTTTCCTCATCTCCTCTCACTGTATCCTTCCAAAAATGTTTGCCATGCCCTATCCCACCACACTCCACACACCCACTGTCTTACCTACCTCTCCTTATTTGTTCAGGCTTCGGTAGGAAGGATGTGGTGGAGCACCTTCTCCAGACAGGCGCAAACGTGCACGCCCGTGACGACGGGGGCCTGATCCCACTCCACAATGCCTGCTCCTTCGGCCATGCAGAGGTGGTCGGCCTACTGCTGTGCCAGGGGGCGGACCCCAATGCCAGGGACAACTGGAACTACACTCCTCTGCACGAGGCTGCAATCAAGGGCAAGATAGATGTCTGCATAGGTAGGGCTTCATTTATTTACTCAGACCTCATCATGGCAAGTGCTGTGGAATAGCAGTGTGGAATACCTCCTCTCCCCCTGTGTCCTCCTACCCCTGCCTCTATTTGTCTCCTTGCCTCTCCCTGTCCCTCTCTCTGCCTCCCTACTTTTTCAGTGGCATAGATGGCTATAGCGGTGTTTATGAGAGGCTGTCGTTGCGTTCGGGAGTCGGGAGTCCCTCATGTTTGAACCCTGATGTGGGCGAGAGAGGAAGGAAAAATGTGTTCTGAAGAGCGATGCGATTACACACTTGTGACACCTGCTTGACCCTCCTGTCCACAGTGACCCTAGAGTCTGGATGCGGGCGTCCTTTTGCATCTAGTCTATTCTGGGGCTCCATTCCACCAGTCTGTAAACACCTTTGTGGCTATTATTATGATAGAACAACCTGAATAAAGGTGTTCTGTACGATACTGCTTCAGTAGCTGTGCTGGTCTGTCTGTAGACCAGTAGTTCTCAACCCTGGTCCTCAGAGAACCCCTGTCCTGCATGTTTTGGACGTTTCCCTGCTCCAGCACACCTGATTCAAATTAATGGGTCGTTATCTAGCTCTGTAAAAGCCTGGTAACAAACATGCATTTGAATCAGGTGTGTTGGAGCCAAGAAACATATACATTTGCAGGACAGGAGTTCCCTGGGGACCAGGGTTGAGAACCACTGCTGTAGACTGAATCAAGGCCATTCATGTAAATTGTGCATATTTCTGTGTGCATATTTCTTTCCACGTCAACATGAATATAAATGGTCCATGTTCCTGTTGTCCCGTGTTGCCCCTGAGCTAGCCCTACACAGTACTGTTTCTGTTCTGGTCTGGAACTCATATATAGTAGCCTATGACAGTTATAGACTGGCCACAGGCCTCTGTAATAAAAGAGGCAGAGAGAGAGAGAGAGAGAGCAGAGAGACAGAGAGATATTAGTGGACAGTGTGTTTTTACACAATGGAGAGAGAGAAGTGTAAAGTGTGTGCTCTACCTTCTTGCATTCATTATCAGCTTTGATTACAGTAACTATTCCACTTGGGAAGAGGCTGGTTTGCATAGGCATGCCAGGGTTGAGGGAGATGGGGCGAGAGAGTGCACATGGCTGTCAGCATTTCAAAAGCGACCAGAGCCCTCCCACTCGCATCTGATAAATAAGAAAGCCTACGAATTTTGAGTCAATCACTCTTGAGTCTTCGCTGTCGCTCGCTATCTCTCCATCTCATACACACACACGCCCGCGCACACAGGCTATCCTGTCACTCATCTCCCTGCCTCGAGTCTTGTGTGCATATTCATTTTGAACCCTAACGTTAGCAAGTTAACGCTGCTGCAACGTTGAGCAATCAGAATTTGGTTTATTCGCCATGTTTGTTACACAAACACGGAAATTTACTGTGGCAGGAAGGTGCAGACAATAAACATATACGGATCTTCAATTAAGTAAAAAAAATACAATAGTTAAACTAATTCTAAGAACTAAACAATTGAAAAAATGAAACAATTGAAAAAATACAAAATAAAATATTTATAAGAATAATAATTTGAATGAGCAGCATGAGTGGGCAAAAGGTGGCTTGTGCGTAGTGCATAGTTAATGTCAGTAGGAGTCCTTGGCCTTGTTGAAGAGGCCAGTAGCAGATGGAAAGAAACTGTTCTTATGGCGTGAGGTTTTGGTCCTGATGGACTGCAGCCTTCTGCCAGAGGGGAGTAGCTGGAACAGGGAGTGACAAGGGTGGGAGGAGTCGGCCACAATCTTCCTCGCTTGCCTCGGTCCTCAGGGTGTGCAGGTCCTCGAGGGTAGGCAAATTGCAGCCAATCACCTTCTCAGCAGCGCGGATGATACGCTGCAGTCTGCTCTTGTCCTTGGCAGTGGCAGCAGCGTACCAGATGGTGATGGAGGAGGTGAGGATGGACTCAATAATGGCTGTGTAAAAGTGCACCATCATTGTCCTTGGCAGGTTGAATTTCTTCAGCTGCCGTAGGAAGTACATCCTATGTTGTGCTTTCTTGGTGAGGGGAGCTGATGTTCAGCTCCCACTTGAGGTCCTGGGAGAGGATAGTCCCCAGGAAGCGGAAGGACTTCACAGTGTTGACTGGGGAGTCGCACAGGGTGATGGGGGTGAGTGGGGCTGTATTCTTCCTGAAGTCCACAAGTCCCTGGTAGTTTGCAGTGACAGTTAGGCGGGTATACTCAGTAGCGTTAGCGTCTGAAGCTAGCTTGCGTCCGCTTCAGAAGAGCTGTTAGATTGTGACGTTTAATGAGGTTTCTTACAATCTTGCATTGTGTTTCTAAATTTACATTTAGTCATTTAGCAGACACTCTTATCCAGAGCGACTTACAGTAAGTACAGGGACATTCTCCCGGAGGCAAGTAGGGTTAAGTGCCTTGCCCAAGGACACAACGTCATTGGGCACACCCGGGATTCGAACCAACAGCCTTCTGATTAATAGCCCGACTCCCTAATCGCTCAGCCATCTGACCCTCAATACATTTTAAAGTTTCTAAATCAAACAGTCGAGGACAATGTCGTGTGAAGAGATTACTTCATGGATGTTACAGATGCTAGCAATGTCAATGATGTTAGTGAAAACGGTGCCTAGCGAAGCTACCGCTATGATCTCAAAACATCATCACTCAGTGGCCTGGTGCTTATCAGAAGGCACTGCATGCACCCTGCTGTGCTACACATTCTCAACAACTCGACCTTGTTCACGCCTCACTGTATACATTCATCTGAACTGCTCTTCCTCTAAGTTGACAAAACAGATACAAAACTGGCCAGATTCCACACTAACATAAATGGAGCTGTTGAACAGCTAGCTTGCTAGGATTGAAATGAACAGCTTGGTAGTTTGCGTCTATAGAGAAAATGAACAGCTAATGAACCTAACGGACCACAAACTAGATAGAAAGAGCTATAGAACAGCTACATGGCTAGCATCAATATAGTTATTGAACCGCTAACTGGCTACCAGCAGGGCTACCGAAGCTGAAACTAGCATCTGTCACTTCAGATGATTTGAAAAATGGATTTAATGGATTTGAAAATCTGCTCTCCCTGACTCCTCAATCTCCTAGCGCTAAGAGTACTCTCTGTGTGTGTAGAGCTCAATCATATTTGTGTTAAAAGATGTGCGTCACAGCGCTGGGTAGAATGACAAATAGACCGTTGGGCAGAGGGAGAGAGAGAGACAGACAGGTTGGCAGAGAGAGAAAGAGACAGGCAGGTGGGCAAAGGCAGAGGGAGGGAGAGAAAGAGAGAGGGGATTAAGAGAGGCCAGCGCTGTCGATCCATGTCACCATTTGAGAGTGTTCTTTGTCTGCCTTGGGACAAGACATGAACATTGAGTCTGAAATCGGTGTAGCACACATGACAAGACACAGGTGCCGCACGCTGACACACACACTCAGCTACACACCCACACAGACACACACACAGGTCAGCAAATGTCATGTTACATGTGCTAAATGTTTTTGTGTTCTAACACACACATGGATTGAGTTGGTTTAGGGCCGCCCTTTTAAAATGCTTGTGTCTTTCTGTTTACCTCCCCTTCATTCAACATCTGTCATGTGTCTCTGTCTATGTGTCCTAAAGTGCTGAAACCGTTCCACTCCAACAGTCACTCAGTGGCTGGAGATTAAAAAGATGCTTCTTCTCTCCTTTCCCATCTCATGTCCTCTCCCTCCATCTCTCCTTTACCTCTCTTTACCTCCTCTCCTCCTTTATAGATTTGCTCCCTTCTTTTTCTGCTCCTATCTCTCCTTTATGTCCCCGCTTCTCTTCCTTCGTTACTCTGAAGCCCTCTCCTGTTTTATTGCTCCCTTACTGCCCCCCCCAACCCTCTCTCTCTCTCTCTCTCTCTCTCTCTCTCTCTCTCTCTCTCTCTCTCTCTCTCTCTGCTTATGAACCCCCCCCCTGTGTGTCCCATCCACGGTTCTCCCCCCCCTCTCTCTCGCTCTCTCTCTCCCTCTCAGGGTGTCATGGTTTGATATTCAGCTCTCATACCAGGCAGGAGTCACATGGTCGTGCCCTAGCTGAGCAGCCAGCCTTCCTGTTTTCATAACGTGCCTCTCCTCCTTTCTCCACCTCTTCTTTCTCTCCTCCTTCCTCTCCCCCTCTTTCTTTTCCCTCCTCTGCTCTCCTCTGTCACCCTCTCTCTTTCTCTCTCTCTCCCTTCCCTCCAATTCTCTCACCTCTTCTCCCCGCCCCTTCTCTCCCCTCCTTTCCCTCCCCTCCTCTCTGGCAGCCTGTTCAGCACTGTGTTAGAGAGCGTCGTCACAACCGTGCCATGCATGTTTACGTCTGCGGCATGGCACGCAGGGGGGCGACGGCGGGCAGCAGTCCCGGCATCACCAGGACGGGGGTAGCAGGTGGAGCCGAAGGCGGAGTAGGGGGCCTGGGGTTGTGCCTCTACCTGCCCGAGTTGAGCTACTGTCTGTGTCTCCCCTGTGCAGTCCTCCTCCAGCACGGAGCAGACCCCAACATCCGCAACACGGACGGGAAGAGTGCTCTGGAGCTGTCCGAACCCTCCGCCAAGGCTGTCCTCACGGGTCAGTACTCTGCACGCCGGTCCTGGTCATCTCTCTACCATCACTCTCTGTGTGTGTGTGTGTCTCTCTCTCTCTTTCTCTGTCCATTTCTCGGTCTCTCTAACTCTCTCTCTCTCCACCTCTCTGTCTCTCTCCACCTCTCTGTCTCTCTCTCTGTCTCTCTCTCTTTCTCTCTCTCTCCACCTCTATTTCTCTCTCTGTCTCAGTGTGTTTGGGTTGTCTCTGTGTTATTATGTATTCACCCTGCTAGCTGTCTTATGCCTATGTTCCTGCCTGCTGCTACTGTTATGCTCCTTGGCTGGGTGTGTGGTGGTGTGTTTGCAGAGCTCTCTCTCCCTCTTTCCATCTTCCTCCCCCTCTCTCCTCCCCTCCTCCCTCCTTTTCTGGGCATGATTGTCAGGTTTCTCCTTTGCTTCACAATTTCATCATGTTTCCTCTGAGGTAAACAAAGTAGCTAAGCAACACTTGACAACAGTGTTCTGTGTGTGTGACAGTGGGGTTTGAGTTGATCACTGTCTGTCTTGCTTGCTGTCCCCAGCCTCTGGCTTGTTCTGTCCTGTGCTGCTACTGAATATCATAGATATATGAGCTGTCCCTCTTCACATCTCCAGCCCTGGGACACACACACGCCCACACACACACACAGTTTGATTAAAGATTATATTGGCCTATAAATTACCTCAGGATGGGAAACAAACACCCCACTGACAAGTTTAGATCTCCCACACTCGGCTCATCTCTTTCCCTCTCGCTCCCTCTTTCTTCTCCTGTTCTAGAGTGGAACTCCAGTCCTCCTCCTCCCTCCTTTCTTGCTGTTTGTGTCCTTGGAAAATCATTTCCTTTCACTCTTTCTTGAGTTAAAGACCTGCCTGAAGGGCCTGACAAAAGTCTCTGATTTTTCTCCCCCCCCCCCCCGTTGTTGACCAGCCAGAAGCCTGTCTAGGTTGTGATTGGTTTGGGTGCAGGCTGGGGTGGGGAAGGGTAACCTTGACAGCAAACTCGGGCCACACCCTTTATATTTATAGACTCCGCTAATCAGCCAGGTGATACAGTAGGCTCTACACACACACACACACACACACACACACATGTGTAAGGAGAGGTCAGGTGTGAAAGCATATCCTTGTCGGTGACTTGCTTATTGATGACCGTGGCAACTGCCTTTTCAAATATACCCAAGGGATGAATCATCCTCCCGTCGCACCCGCGCACACACACACATAAACACACACACATAAACACACACTCGGTGTTGAGCAGCCATGTGGAAAACTAGGCAATTACAGTCGGACGATGATGGCCACCAAGGCCAACACAACCTGGGGATGAGTACGCACAAACAGAAATACACACACACACACACACACATCAGCATACAATAGAAAATGTTGTAAACGCCCTTAGCTTTACCCTGTCCTCCTCTCCCTTCCTGTCCGAGTCAGCAGTATTGCAGGGCATCAAACACCCACATGCATGCACACACACATGCTAGCCCACCAATCACACTGCAGAATCAGACCGTCTGGGACCTCACTCTTAAATAACGTGTGTGCAGGGGTCTGTAAATAATGGGCTAGATGTGTGTTTGAATATCATGTTTGTACATGACCAGACTATGGTCCACAGTAGACTAATCCTAGTCCGCTCCTCCATAACACCCATGCCCTAATCCTTTGTTCCTCTGCTCCCTCCTTCCCTCACCTCAGTTTCCTCCTCCTTTCCCTCCTCTCCCTTTTCTTTATCCGCTGTTGTGTTCCCCCTCTTTCTCTTAATCCTGCCTCCTCTCCCTCCCTCCTGCCTGTCCCCTGCCTCCCCCCCCCTGCTCTGTGTGTGTGTTTCCTCCTGGCTGAGACAGAAGGATGGGGGGATGGGTTGCGGGGGGGGGGGGGGGACTGGGGGGGGGGGGGGGCGGTTGTTGTGACTGTAGCAAAGGGGGCAGGGCCATGGGAGGAGGAGGAGAGATTGGAGGAGGGGAGGGGTTTGTTTATGATTTATCTCCCTCCACTGTTATCACAGCAACCGCTCCCGAGCACACAGACAGGGAGAGAGAGAGAACGAGGGAGCGAGAGAACCCAACAACAGGAGGGCTAGCATGCAAGCGTTAGCATGCAAGCGTTAGCCGCGTGTAGGGATAGATTCCCGCTTCATGACAATGCTGGTGGAGGAAATGCGTCAATTTACCATCTGTCTCCACGGCGCTGCTGATGTTGTGGTCACCGGCGGCAACACAGCATCACGGCAACATCAGGTGGAGGGGGGCGCTTGGAGGGACAGAGGAGCGAGGGAGGGGGACCGCAGGAAGAAAGACACAGAGGCAGAGAAAGAGTGATAGAGATCTAGCGAGATAGAAAAAGTGACTGGCAGGCATTGAAGCAAGCTCTGTCTGTGTGTGTGTTTGTGTGTGCGCGTGTGTGTGATCTGCTGTGTGGCGTGAATGCGTGCGTGCGTGTGTGTGTCTGGGCGGTAGGGGCTCCCCGGAGTTGAGTCTGGCTCTGTGTTGCTGCTGTGTGTCCCTGCCTCTCTCCCTACCCCCCCGACCCCCCCGGCCCCCCCACCTCTCTGACACTATGATCTTCTGTAACCATCTAGGGGACTACAAGAAGGACGAGCTCCTGGAGGCTGCCAGGTCAGTACACTCTCTCTCTCTTTCTCTCTCCCTCCCACTCCTTCTTTGTCTCTCTCTCTCAATCCCTCACTCCTCTGTGACTGTTGTGTGAAACTCTGTGCACGTGGGCTGAGAAGCTGTTGTGTGTACATGTAGGTTGTTTGCTTTTGACTTGTGAATGATTATTGGCCTGGTAAAGACTGGCCTGGACCAGTCAAGTAGCCTGACCTGGTCTGATCCAGTCTGGTATACCTGGCAGGTATGCAGGTTTATCCGTGATGGTCTACAGGACATACACACTAACCCGCACCCCAGACTAGCTTCAATCGCATGGTCTCGCCTAAGAGCTGACCTGTGGACGCTGTTTGCATTTAAATGAACTTCCTTTTCTCACCATTTGTCTACCAGCGGAAGGAGAGAGGAGGGGAGAGGTGGGAAGGAAAGGAAAGATGGAAGAGAGAAGAATACCAGAGAACGTTGGCAGAGCGGGATAGAGTAGAGGGGGGGTGGGGGGGGGGGGCGGGGCAAATAGACCAGGATAGACTGAGAGAAGAATCACCGCTTTATTCTCTGACAGCCCTTTAGCTCCGCCTGTCACCAGGGGAAGGGTCCAATTGGAGGCTGCCATGGTAACACTTCCTGACTGGCTGGCCAATGCCAGGGCAGTAGGAAGACTACATGTCCCAGGAAGCAGCATATGGCCTCTGGGAGCTGGGCCATCAGACTATGCCAACTCACACACACACACACACATATACACACACTGTAAGGATGCTCAGCCCTGCATGTTTGTGACGACGGCATTGGGGTTAACTTTGGTTGACCCCTAACAGGGTAGGCGGGCTCTGGACTTGAGTAGCATTTTTATCTTTCTGTCTGAGGCTGCTGATTGGACACATCTGTTACTCTCATCACATTAGCCATCTATTCCTGCCATGCTAAATTGCGTGTGTGTGTGTTGCTGCAGGGGTGGAAATGAAGAGAAGCTCATGGCCCTTCTCACACCGCTAAATGTCAACTGTCATGCCAGTGATGGGCGCAAGGTAAGACCACACACACATCACCACTCTCCCACACACCCCGACACACTCTCTCTGTCTCAAACACACACACAGTGGCACACACACACAGTGGCACACACACACACCAACTTTCTCTCTCCCTCTCTCTTTCACACACACACACACACACACACACACACACACACACGCGCGCAATGGTTTCATTCAGATGAAAGCTCTCTGAAATATTTTCTTAAAGTGCGGCTTTGTCACTGAATTCAAATAAAGGGTACCAGCTGTGCATGTGTCTGCCCTCAGTCCCAGCTTACTGAACGATGGCATCCACATTATAATAGATTTCCGTGAGGGTATGATGGCAGCCACATTTGTAATCGACACAATGATGCATATTAAAATTCTAATGAAGCTTTCCCATAAGATTATCTGCCCGTCAGTCTTTCCTCCTCTCCTCTCCCCCCCATACCCTCCTCTCCTTGACTCTCCTCTACCCTCCTCGCCCCTCCTTTCCTCTCCTCCTCTCCCCTCCTACTGTCCTTTACTATACTCTCCCCTCCTATACTCTACTCTACTCTCCTTCCCCCTCATATAGTATAATGTCCTCAACACTACTCTACTCTCCTTTCCTATAGCATCCTGTCCTCTTTCAGCTTTTCATCAACCTCTCCTTGCTTTTACCCCTCTCTTTCTCCCTCTCTTCTCTTTCCCTCCCTCTTTCTCTTCTTCTGTCCCTCTCTCTCTCCCCCCCCTTTCCCTCCCCCCTTCTCTTTCAGCATTGAAAATGGAAAGAAACTGAAAGGCTTTTGTGGTTATTGAACCAGTAGAGTGGAGTGATTCAAGACCGTGTGTGTGTGTGTGTGTGTGTGTGTGTGTGTGTGTGTGTGTGTGTGTGTGTGTGTGTGTGTGTGTGTGTGTGTAAGTGTAGTAGAGTAAGTGATTGCTTTCTGTGAAGGCAGCTTGATAATACTCTGCTGTGTTAATAATATCCTCCTTTGCAAGGTTTTCAATCATACTGACACATACACAAACACACCCACACGCACAAACCCATACTTGTGCACCAACAGTAATGTACAGGATTCAGTAGCAGTACAGCAGTAGTGGTGTGGGGGGGTCAGCAGACTACAGAAGCTCTAATGTGATATTGATCCCCTCCTGGCTCCCTGCAAACAGGGGGGCTCCCCCCCCACCCCCACAATACAACCATCTATCATGCCTCTCCTGCCTCTCCTGCCTACTGAAGACCCAGACGTGACTGGACCCTCTAAACACCTACCTGTTTGTGTGTCTGTCTGTCTGTCTATGTGTGTGTGTGTGTGTGTGTGTGTGTGTGTCGCAGAGCAACTGTACTCCTCATTTCATGGTAGTTATTATAGTTCGCTCTGCCGCCATGGCAACTGCTGACAGCTAGCAGTCAACGTTGGCATGGTTACTGGTTCACCATCCCATAACGAGAGAAGGAAGGGGAAAAAACAGCAAAGAACAGGAACAAAGACAAGAACATCCTCCCTTTCCCTTTCATCCTCCCCCCTCATCCTCCCCCCTCATCCCTCCCTCCCTCCCTCCCTCCCTCCCTTGTACAGGCGGTGTTTTTTTACATGATTAAAAACACAAGCCTTTATTCAGCTCACAAAACACTCTTCTCCCCCCCCCCCCCTCTCTCTCTCTCTCTCTCTCTCTCTCTCTCTCTCTCTCTCTCTCTCTCTCTCTCTCTCTCTCTCTCTCTCTCCCTTTCCCTCTCTCACCCTTCTTCTCCCTTTCTCTTCCTCTCTCTCTTTGTCCATCTCTCTCACTTTCTCCTTCTCTCATCATTCCATTCGTCCCCAGAGACCAGGTGACAACATGTTCCCTTCTTCGACTCAGTGACTTCTAGTGTTTGTCTGTGTGTTTTTGTTTTTGTCATCAGGGTTTGTTATTGTATGGCCCCCTCCCCCACCCCTCCGGGCTGACAGATTGAGGGGTGGAGTCTAAGTGAGGCCCATACCCCCTTACAATGGTGTCTCCATGGTGACGGAGTCCTGGGCTGCATTTATATACACGCACATAAAACCTGTTAAACACACATACTGTCAACCTGCAGCAAATTCGTTGTCAGACACTGAGACAGAGAGACAGCTAGTCATTCTGCCAGTCTGATGCTGATGACGACCTCATCTCCTGCTCTGCTACACAGCTACCCCCTGCTTCTCCCTCTTCCCCTGTCCCTGCCTGTCTGTCTGCCTGTCTGCCTGTCTGCCTGCCTGCCTGCCTGTCTGTCTTCCTGTCTGTCTGTCTGCCTTTCTGTCTCCCTCCTCACATTCAGAAGGTAGAGGGTTAAGAGTTCAGATTGAAATCTAACTAGGGTCTCCTCTCATTAGTGTACTGATGTTCTGTTGTTTTGGCTGTGTTGTCCGTCAGTCAACAGCTCACACAATGCTGGTAAGTTGTTTTAATGAGAAGCTCCCTGATTGGTGCACCCGTTTTGTTCCCCCTGGACTGTGATTGGTTGATGATGTTGGCTGGCTCCGCCTTCTCCCCCGTGCACATGCCTGATCTCGGCCTTGTTCTGATCACATAACACATGACATGACCCTCCACCTCCAAATCATCGTAACTGTGTTTTGACTGGATGGGAGGGGCTTAAACCTGCCCCCGCCCTACCTGGAATGGAAGCATAGTTGCCCCCCCGTCGCTGTCCAACCCACCACTGCACATGCCCCCGCACCTGTATGACATCATCAACCTGCAGCTGGCCTGCCCCAACTGTCCTTGTAGCGTGAGTCACTGCATCTCACACACTGTGACATCACCAGCCTGCTACGGGAATCCAGCCTTGAGCCACATGTCTGATACTGTGACATCATCAGTGTGAGCCAGGTCTCTGATCCGGACAGGCTAAGGTGGTTATTAGCTGCATGAGGAGGAAGGGCTTGTGTTGCATCGTGTTTTGCTGGGCTGAAGGAGAGGGGGAGGAGGGACGGGGGAGGGAGGGAGGGAGGAGGGGAGGAGGGAGACATCTGCTCCATGGAGCTCAGCTGTCGGTGTTCTCGCTGCCCTGTGACCTCTGCAGGGATACCTACATGACTCTCTCACACACACACACACACACACACACACACACACACACACACACACACACACTGAGGGGAACTTATTGCTGTGCTGTAATTCCTCCCTCTCCTCCTTCCTCCAGTCCACTCCGCTCCACCTGGCTGCAGGTTACAACAGGGTCAGGATCGTCCAGCTGCTGCTCCAGCACGGTGGCGATGTCCACGCCAAGGACAAGGGGTAAGTCTGGGGGGGCGGGGGTGAGGCTTGGGTGGGGGGGCCGAGGGATGATGTTTGGGCATGGGGACGGAGGCTAGGGAGGGGACGGTGAGGCTGGGGGACGGGGGTGAGGCTGGGCCTCTCTGATGGTTCATGTCTGTGTCTCTCTGCCGCAGGGGTCTGGTACCGCTCCACAACGCCTGTTCCTATGGACACTACGAAGTCTCTGAGCTGCTGCTTAAGGTAGCACACACACACACACACACACAGCATGCACACTAGGCGGTACATCGTTGTATGCGAGACCTTTATGATAATCCTCACTCTCTCCCCCCTCCCAGCATGGGGCTTGTGTCAACGCCACGGACCTGTGGCAGTTCACGCCGCTCCACGAGGCCGCCTCCAAGAACCGTGTGGAGGTGTGCTCCCTGCTGCTGGCCCACGCCGCCGACCCCACCCTCGTCAACTGCCACGGCAAGAGCGCCGTGGACATGGCGCCCACGCCGGAGCTCAAGGAGAGGCTCACCTGTGAGAGGAGTGCACACGCACACACGCACACGCATGATGCATGACCCGAGAACATCGACCATGATCCCCTCAACTTTCCTCGTCGTGATGAGGTTGGGTGAAGACGGACCGTTTCTGTGGTGTGTGTCTGTGCAGATGAGTTCAAGGGTCACTCCCTCCTCCAGGCCGCGAGGGAAGCAGACATGGCCAAGGCCAAGAAGAGCCTGGCTCTAGAGATCATCAACTTCAAACACCCTCAGACCCATGACACGGCACTGGTGAGACAAAGTGCAAACCCACGCACATACACACAGGTGAACCTATACACATATGCAATCCTGTACACACACACACATATATAGGCATATGCTGAGTGTGTGTGTGTGTGTGTGTGTGTGTGTGTGCGGGCCTGCAGCACTGTGTGGTGGCCTCGCCACACCCTAAGAGGAAGCAGGTGACAGAGCTGCTGCTGAGGAAGGGAGCCAACGTCAACGAGAAGAACAAGGAGTGAGTGACTGACCTACAAACACAAAATGTCTCCTCTGCCCTAGCTTCCTATCTCCTCTGCCCTAGCTTCCTATCTCCTCTGCCCTAGCTTCCTATCTCCTCTGCCCTAGCTTCCTATCTCCTCTGCCCTAGTTTCCTGTCTCCTCTGTCCTAGCTTCCTGTCTCCTCTGCCCTAGCTTCCTGTCTCCTCTGCCCTAGCTTCCTGTCTCCTCTGTCCTAGCTTCCTGTCTCCTCTGTCCTAGCTTCATGACTCCTGTCTCCTCTGTCCTATCTTCCTGTCTCCTCTGTCCTAGCTTCCTGTCTCCTCTGTCCTAGCTTCATGACTCCTGTCTCCTCTGTCCTAGATTTCTGTCTCCTCTGTCCTAGCTTCATGACTCCTGTCTCCTCTGTCCTAGCTTCATGACTCCTGTCTCCTCTGTCCTAGCTTCATGACGCCCCTCCATGTAGCAGCTGAGAGATCCCACAACGACATCCTGGAGGTCCTGCAGAAGCACGGAGCAAAGGTGCCATGTCTCTCTACCTCTCTCTACCTGCCCTGTCTCTCTCTACCTCTCTCTACCTGCCCTGTCTCTCTCTACCTCTCTCTACCTGCCCTGTCTCTCTCTACCTCTCTCTACCTGCCCTGTCTCTCTCTACCTCTCTCTACCTGCCCTGTCTCTCTCTACCTCTCTCTACCTCTCTCTTCCAATCTCTACCTGCCCTGTCCCTCTCACCTTCTCTCTCTACCTCTCTCGCTCTGGCTCTCTGGTTGTTAATCACTCCCCCTCCCTAGGTGAATGCCCTGGACTCTCTGGGTCAGACGGCCCTCCACAGGGCAGCCATGGCTGGACACCTCCAGACCTGCCGACAGTTACTAAGCTACGGGGCCGACGCCTCCATCTTGTCACTCCAGGGCTTCACCGCCTCCCAGATGGGCAACGAGGCCGTGCAGCAGATCCTCAACGGTGTGTGTCTCTGTGTGTGTGTCTCTGTGTGTGTGTCTCTGTGTGTGTGTGTCTCTGTGTGTGCGTGTGTCTCTGTGTGTGCGTGTGTCTCTGTGTGTGCGTGTGTCTCTGTGTGTGCGTGTGTCTCTGTGTGTGCGTGTGTCTCTGTGTGTGCATGTGTCTCTGTGTGTGCGTGTGTCTCTGTGTGTGCGTGTGTCTCTGTGTGTGCGTGTGTCTCTGTGTGTGCGTGTGTCTCTGTGTGTGTGTCTCTGTGTGTGCGTGTGTCTCTGTGTGTGCGTGTGTCTCTGTGTGTGCGTGTGTCTCTGTGTGTGCGTGTGTCTCTGTGTGTGCGTGTGTCTCTGTGTGTGCGTGTGTCTCTGTGTGTGTGTCTCTGTGTGTGTGTCTCTGTGTGTGTGTGTGTGTCTCTGTGTGTGTGTGTGTGTGTGTGTGTGTCTCTGTGTGTGTGTCTCTGTGTGTGTGTCTCTGTGTGTGCGTGTGTCTCTGTGTGTGCGTGTGTCTCTGTGTGTGCGTGTGTCTCTGTGTGTGTGTCTCTGTGTGTGTGTCTCTGTGTGTGTGTCTCTGTGTGTGTATCTCTGTGTGTGTGTCTCTGTGTGTGTGTGTGTGTCTCTGTGTGTGTGTCTCTGTGTGTGTGTGTGTGTGTTTGTGTGTGTCTCTGTGTGTGTGTGTGTGTGCGTGTGTCTCTGTGTGCGTGTGTCTCTGTGTGTGTGTGTGTGTGTGTGTGTGTGCACACATGGTGTCTGGTGTTACTGCTGCTTTACTCACGTTCTCCTGTGTGCTCTCCAGAGAACGTTCCAGTACGGAACTCTGACGTAGACTACCGCCTCCTCGAGGCGGCCAAGGCTGGAGACCTGGACACTGTAAAGGTGAGCCAGTCGAGACCTGCACACGGTCAGTGTGGGAGAGTAGAGGTGAGGAGAGAGTACCCAGGTAGCTACAGGAAGGCAGCGGTGTGTTGACATCCCATCCCCCCCCTCCCTCCCCCCCCCCTCCCTCCCCCTCCCAGTCTCTGTGTTCGGCTCAGAACGTTAACTGCAGGGATCTGGAGGGACGCCACTCCACGCCACTCCACTTTGCCGCCGGCTACAACCGTGTCACCGTGGTGGAGTACCTGCTGCATCACGGAGCCGACGTGCACGCCAAGGACAAGGGGTGAGCTACACGCTGGTTACCGTGGTTACATGCTAGTTACACGCTAGCTACATGCCAGGTACATTCTAAGTACAGGCTAGGTCTACAGCGTGTCATATAGCGTGTTAACCTCCACCCCCCCCCTCCAGGGGTCTGGTGCCGCTCCACAACGCCTGCTCCTACGGACACTACGAGGTGGCCGAGCTGCTGGTCCGACACGGGGCGTCGGTCAACGTGGCCGACCTGTGGAAGTTCACCCCTCTCCACGAGGCCGCCGCCAAGGGCAAATACGAGATCTGCAAGCTGCTGCTGAAGGTACCGCCTGCACCTCCCTCTTGCAGGCCCGCACACACACACACACACACACACACACACACACACACACCCTCTTCTTCCTCACTCTCTCCCTCCATTGCCCTTGCTCGCGCTTTCCTTTCTCCCTCTCGTTCCATATTCCACCGGGGGGCTAGACGCTGGGTCTGGAGGCACGAGGCTGGAAGTGAGTCTTACCACCCTAGTGTGCCCCCTCCCTCCTCTCTCCCAGCACGGCGCAGACCCCACCAAGAAGAACCGGGATGGGAACACGCCCCTGGACCTGGTGAAGGAGGGCGACACGGACATCCAGGACCTGCTGCGGGGCGACGCCGCCCTGCTCGACGCTGCCAAGAAGGGCTGCCTGGCCCGCGTCCAGAAGCTCTGCAGCCCCGAGAACATCAACTGCAGAGACACGCAGGGGCGCAACTCCACCCCCCTGCACCTGGCAGGTAACCACCCCCCACCCCCACCCCCACCCCCCTGAACCTAACACCCCCTCCACTCCATCCCCCCAGGCATCAGGATGTGTAGACAGGTGTGTATTAATGCTGACACCCCCCCATCCACCACCAGCTGGCTACAACAACCTGGAGGTGGCAGAGTACCTGCTGGAGCATGGAGCTGACGTCAACGCCCAGGACAAGGGGGGGCTCATCCCCCTCCACAACGCTGCCTCCTACGGGGTAATGACACACACACACACACACACACACCATGCTGACACGTCCCCCCCAAGTGGGAGGTTGTATTAACACCTTAGTAACATGTTCATTCTCCTCCCCTCCTCTTTCCTCCCCTCCCTCCTCTCCCCTCCCTCCTCTCCCCTCCTTTCCTCTCCCCTCCCTCCTCTCCCCTCCTTTCCTCTCCCCTCCCCTCCTCTCCCCTCCTCTCCCCTCCCCCCTCCTCTTTCCTCCTCTCCCCTCCTCTCCCCTCCCCCCTCCTCTCCCCTCCTCTCCCCTCCTCTCCCCTCCAGCACGTGGACATCGCCGCCCTGCTGATCAAGTACAACACGTGTGTCAACGCCACCGATAAGTGGGCCTTCACGCCGCTGCACGAGGCCGCCCAGAAGGGCCGCACGCAGCTCTGCGCTCTGCTATTGGCTCACGGAGCGGACCCCACCATGAAGAACCAGGAAGGACAGACGCCCCTCGACCTGGCCACGGTAGGCGCTCCCAAAACACACACACACACTGTATTTGGCCACGGTACAAGCGCGCCTAACTGGGTGTGACCTCTGTCCCAGGCGGATGACATCAGAGCCTTGCTGATAGACGCCATGCCGCCCGACGCCCTCCCCAGCTGCTTGAAATCCCAGGCCACGGTCGTCAGCGCTGCCGCGGTCGCCGCCGCCACGGCGACCGTCATCTCCCCCACCTCCACCCCCTCCTGCCTGTCGGCGGCCAGCAGCATCGACAACCTGGCCACGTCCCTCGGTGACCTCACAGTGGGCGGAGCCACGGGGCCCGCCGACGGAGCCTGTGGGTCGGACAGGAAGGAAGGAGAGAGTGCGTCATGTAACCGCCAATCATATATTAGTATTTGTCGACCATCACCTGTAGAATAGGAAGCACAATTTGTCTCCTGGTTCTGTCCTTCTGATGGTGTGTGTGTGTGTGCGTGTGCGTGTGTGTGCGTGCGCGCGCACTTCCTTCCACAGCATTGCTGGACATGACCATCAGCCAGTTCCTGAAGAGTCTGGGGCTGGACCACCTCAGGGACATTTTTGAGAGGGAACAGGTACACACACACACAATGCAACACATTCACATCTGTGGGAGTCAGATGGCTGAGCGGTTAGGGAGTCGGGCTATTAATCAGAAGGTTGTTGGTTCGATTCTTGGCCGTGCAAAATGATGTTGTGTCCTTGGGCAAGGCACTTGCCTCGGGGAGAATGTCCCTGTACTTACTGTAAGTCGCTCTGGATAAGAGCGTCTGCTAAATGTAATTCACCCCAATCTGGCTAGCAATTAACCGCTGAATCTTGTATTGACAGACTGTCCTGGACTGATTTTTTGGGGATTGGCTGAAGTCTTGTCTGTACTGTTTCTGATTGGCTGTGCGGTCTCCACGGCAGATAACGCTGGACGTGCTGGCAGACATGGGGCACGAGGAGCTGAAGGAGATCGGCATCAACGCCTACGGACACCGCCACAAGCTGATCAAGGGCATCGAGAGACTGCTGGGGGGACAGCAAGGTCAGGGGTCACGCCAGGGACACGTGGGGGGGGTCAACCCATTGTAACGTTTAGGGGAATCCGTCCTAATGCTGTGTTGTCGCACGCTAGGAGGAAACCCGTACCTGGCGTTCCACTGTGCCAGTCAGGGAACTGTCCTCATAGACCTGGCGCCAGATGATAAGGAGTTTCAGTCTGTGGAGGAGGAGGTACACACACACACACATTCTTTCCCCCTTTCTCTCCCTCTCCCTCTCCCTCTCCCTCTCCCTCTCCCTCTCCCTCTCCCTCTCTCTCTCTCTCTCTCTCTCTCTCTCTCTGTGTCTCTCTCTCTCTCTGTCTCTCTGTTGTTCTCTCGATCTTTTTCCCGCCCCAGCGCCACCGTGTCGGTTGCTCTTGTGTTTGTGACCGGTCGCTTGCTCTGTGTGCGTCTCCAGCTGCAGAACACAATCAGGGAGCACCGTGATGGAGGGAACGCCGGAGGGGTGTTCAGCCGCTACAACATCCTCAAGGTGAAGACCGGGGCTCACCGCTGGGTCTCCCCTCACTTCTCTTCCAGCTTTTCCAGTGACAAGCTGCTGCTATGTCCCAGTGTCAGGCTGCCAGCGCTAACCCTCCCTGTCCCCTCCCGTAGATCCAGAAGGTGGTCAATAAGAAGCTGAGGGAGAGGTACTCCCACAGGCAGAAGGAGATCGCCGACGAGAACCACAACCACCACAATGAGCGCATGCTCTTCCATGGTACAGACCCCCGACCCTGTCCCGAATCCTAACCCTGTCCCCCCCACCCTGGCCGTAGAACGTAACTCCCCCGACCCCTCACCCCAACCATCACCGTGGCCCTAACCTGCCCCCGACCCTGTCGCCAACTCTGGTCGCACCGTGACGGTCTCTCTCTCCCTCTCCTCCCTAGGCTCCCCCTTCATCAACGCCATCATCCATAAGGGCTTCGACGAGCGCCACGCCTACATCGGGGGCATGTTCGGGGCGGGGATCTACTTTGCCGAGAACTCCTCCAAGAGCAACCAGTACGTGTACGGCATCGGAGGAGGCACCGGATGTCCCACCCACAAGGACCGCTCCTGCTACATCTGCCACAGGTCAGAGAGAGGGACGACAGCGGGGCGAGGGAGGGGTTAGAAAGTAAAGTGTGTGCAGTGTTCTAATGTGTGTGTGTGTGTGTGCGTGCGCCCGGTGCAGGCAGATGTTGTTCTGCCGGGTGACCCTGGGGAAGTCCTTCCTCCAGTTCAGCGCCATGAAGATGGCCCACGCCCCCCCCGGACACCACTCTGTGATTGGCCGGCCCAGCGTCAACGGCCTGGCCTACGCCGAGTACGTCATCTACAGGGGAGAGCAGGTGAGAAACACACACACACGCAGAAGCACAACACACACAGACATATGGACACAGATGCAAGTATTCACACCTTACCCCTCCACCTTGCCCAGGCCTACCCAGAGTACCTGATCACCTACCAGATCCTGAAACCAGAGACCTGCCCTGCACCCATAGCCCCTGGTGAGCAGAAGTCCTAGGACCAGAACCGGGACCAGAACTAGGACCAGGACCACACACACTGTTACCCTCGTCTCTCCTTTTTAAACTTGACACATTCTGGGCTTAGCTAACCCAATACAACCTACTGGACCAGAACCAGGACCATGACAACTCAGAGACAAGACTGATCCAAGACCACAACCCCCCCCATGGACACTCAGTTCTATTGAATTGACTGTAAACCCCACCCCCCTCCTCCTCCTCCTCACTCTACATCACCGAAACTAAATCACCCTCACTGTTCCCTCACACCTTCATCATCCCTGCAGTGTTTGTTATTATTATTATTATTGTTTACAATTGTTTATTGTTGTTTATCCCACTTTGGTGTTACTACAACAGTGCTGCCTTCACCTGACACTATGTACATCACAACACTCCATAGCAGATGAAGCTGCTCTCTAATTGGCTGTGCTGAGGGGAGAGGTCGGTCTACTGGTCCAAATAGACAGAGGTGATTGGTAAAGGTTTGGGACTGGAAATTCAAACTCGTTCGTTAAAGACTGAAGTGCTCAATGGAAAACTACATTTATAATAATGTAGGGCTCGGATGAAGTCTTATTGAGGCCTCACACTCTGGAACAGTGGAGTTCCAGGCGAGCGTTGAATCTCTCCAACACACACACGCGTGCAAACACGTACACACAACAGTGTGTTTTCTAAACCACACCAACGCCCAGATCTGCCCTCCTCACTGACTTTCATCATCATGTCTTAGTGACTGTTTTTGACCCTGTCGTGGTTTTGAATATGTTGTAATGTACACTATGACGGGACCATGTTTCCATGGCAATTGATCGTGGAGACCAGTGTGTTTGCAGACAACAGCAACCTTGGCTACTAGGTCAGCTCCTAGCCCTACCCTGGGCTTGTCTGGGTCCTCTCTGACTGCAGGGTTCTGTAAGTGCTGGGGATGGGGTATGGATCAAGAACAGCACCAGGATGTTTGTGTGTGACCAGCTCATTTTAAACAAGCTAATAATTTTAAACAAGCTAATAAACGGTTTGATGGACCTGACTTTGCACAAGAAAACCGGAACCTTCTGCTTCCTCCTGTCTCCAGACTGGGGAGGTGGCCTACACCCAGTCAAACTCATCATGTCATGGATTTGCACTTTCTGGTGGGTGGAGGAGGGGAGGTGTAGGAGACTGGGGGGTGGGGGGGGGGGGTAAAGATGTCTAGTATTGTATAAGCAGATGATGATGCCTTTGTAAAGCTCACCTTGTCGTTTAATGAAGAGAGAGCTTTTATTGATACTGTAAATAACTTATTGTTGTTGTTGTGAATCTTTGATTTTGTTTTAATTTTTTTCTCGGAAGAAAGGCATCTTCATATGAGATGTTCCGCTACTGATATAAGGTGTGTGTGTGTGTTTGTGAGAGAGTGTGAGAGAATCTTACTACATAACGGACTATCACCCTAAGCCTGATCTGGTTTATTTGTTCATTTGTTTCCCCACTTCCTTCCTGTATGAACCATGTGACCAGAGTGAGCTGACCAATGAAATGCCACTCCTCTTCATTCCTCTACAGGTGTCTTAATAAAGAACTGTTCATATCTGACGACACAGCCCGCTGCTCCTTCTATGCTTCCCTGCTGTCTCTCCTCTTCCCTCACCCCACCCCCCCTCTCCTGGTTCTGTCCGAATGCTTGTCACGTCTACTCAGCCTGGAGGTGAGCTGCCAGGGGGGGACGTCCTGGGGGACAGAGAGAGAGGGGAGAAGAGAGGAAAGGGTGGAGGGAGGGCATAATGAAAGATGAGTTGAAGGCTTCACTGGTTGTGAAGGCGGTTCTGGCGAGGCGCCAGCTTCCTGTGTAGGAGGGTATTGATTTCCTGTGAGGCGAAAGATGAATCGCATTGATGACAGAGGGCCATTTACTCAGCCGTCAAACCTTGGAAAAGGAAACCAGGATGGTTCATCAATGCATACATTCAGGAGGCTTAATCAACCCACGCATCCAGGATGGGCATTAGAACCCACTTCATCAGAGATACAGTCCAGCCTCAATTAATCACTCGGCATTCCGCTAGCTGTCCTGTTGGGGGACAGACAGCTGAGTAGAGAACAACAGCAGCGGTATGTTTATAGTGGAAAACAAAATGATGTTTAGTTGAATAGAAATCCATGTCCATCTCTCTGTGTCAACAGACACACCCGCTCTGGAGGTTGTGTGGTGAAGTGCGTTGCTCAAGAGGGCGCTCTGGAGGTTGTGTGGTGTAGTGTCCACTAGTCTGCAGAGCAGGCTGTGTGTGTGCAGTACTGCACTCGGTCACCAGGGGGAGCTAAAGGCCCAGTCTTGGGAGCCAAGTGCTGAGTTGTAGAGATGACTGCCTCTGAGGTTAACAGGACCAGGCATCTGGACATGTCACTTAAATATCATGAACTCATTCATTTATTTACTCATTTATTTATATACTTTATGTATTTATCCACAGTAGATATGTTTCCACTGTATTTTTATTGTACTGACTTCAGTTCTGATTCCATGCATGTTAGATTTGTGTCTGTTCTATAATTTTGGTGATGGAGAGTCAGTTTAGAATGGAGTCAGAGTTATGTGTCCTTATGCCGAAATCAGAATCACAATAAACTCTAATCTTATATAAACTGTGTGGAATAGCCTATAACATCAAATATTTATAAACCATAATCTTACGACCGCAAAACAACAGATGACCAGAAACACGTGTAAAGAACATTGTTTTAATGGAATCTTAGAAATAAATTAATGAGGCTAACGGCTCCCCGTCACTAAGACAGTTTTCTCTGTTTGGTCTGGAGGGATGATATTGCCTTGATGACGCAGGACTGGAAACAGACACTGGACACTGGTAGAAAGTATTGCATTGATTACTGATTGTTCCCCTACAGTACCATCTCTCTCTGATGATCTAGACATTGTGTTTCTATGAAGCTCTTTCTCTACTTGCTATAGTCCCTGTGTTTTCATCACCTCTTACTCACAGCTAAACCCCAGTATGGCATCACTTCAAAGTGCTGTAGAAGGGGGAGGGGGCATTTTAATCAGACAGGAAGTGGGAGGGATCCAAACCATGGGTTTACCCAGAAGCCTTTGCCCCCTGGGGCTTCCTGTTCCGTATGGGTTTACATGAACAGGAAGTCAAAGATATTCCCCTGTTTTTCTGCCATTTGTCTGCACTCGCCTGCCTGCCTGTCTGAGGGGTTATTTGTGCGTAGGTCACTATTTTGTGAAGAGACCATTGATTGGTTGCTGTGCATTTGGCCAGTTTCTACAAAATATGGGTATTGAGCTTGAGGCAAAACACAACCTAGAAATACCGTTTTGTTCATCAATCCCAAAACGTAGACCACCAGTACCACATGTATGTCTACAACAACAGAACATAATATGCTGGCCCACAGAGAAGTGAAAGAACATTCTTCATAGAGAACCAGACAGACACAACACACACACATGCTCACAGGCACACACGCGTGCGCTCTCTTATAAGGCAAACAGCTCTGTCTGAGTCATACTCTGTATTCCTGGGCACCATCTACTACTAAGGAGAGACAGGCCACTACAGCAGTGCTTTGGTGAGTGAGAGGAGGAGGAGAGGGGAAGGCATTATTGCTCTAATTTAGGCAGAGAAACAGACACAAGCAGAGAGGATTCCACTGTTGGTATTGCAGAGTCCAAATGCTTAGTTGTGGATTTGGCAGTTCACTGTCCAGTTTCGAGAGAGACACACACGGGCACATCCAGGGACTGTTACTGAGGACCAGGACAACCCTGTCAGGACCACGCAGGGAGGGAGAGCTAGGGGTCTCCTGGGCCGTGCTGCAGGGGCAGAGGGTTTTCAGGTCTCTCACTCTGTCACTCATCAAATAAATTGGAGGGGGAGGAAGAGAGGATGTGGAGGAGGATGAAGGGATATAAAAGCATGAAAGGCTAAGAGGACAGGAAGAGGATGTGGGGACTGGAAGCAGGACAGGATGCCAGCAGAGAACACCTGTCACACTGGAGAGGCTGCTGCTCTGTGTCACAGCCCTGCAGAGTGACAGGCCTCATTCCTCTCCTCTCGTCTCCCCTCCCTCTGTCTCCTCCTCACGCTCTCTTCCCCCCGTCCCCCCCACCTCCTTCTTCTTCCTCGTCTCTGTCTTATCTCTCTCCCCCCTCTCGGCCTGCTGTTCTTTATCCCTCCCTCCCTCCTATCCTCCTCCTCTCCCCCTCTTTCTCTCTAGCAGCAAGGGGAGATCTAGAATGACAGAGTGGTGGAGACGTGTTGACCCCTCCCTCCGTCCTACCTCCGCACTCACACTCAAACACAGGAAGAGCCGTATCCATGGAAACAGGATCTCTGCCCTGCAGCCTGTTTTCCCCACCACGAAGCCCGTTCATTGGCCGCCACGCCAGTCTGTCAAGGACGGCGGTCCTTGGCACCCGAAAGGCTTCCACAGCCAGTGAGACAATGAGAAACGCCCCCCCCCCCCCCCCCGGACCAGTACCTAGAAGTCTATATGGAGGGAGGGGAGGATGGATCTCAGCAGCCAATGGCAGTTCAGTGTCTGATTGGGAGGGGCGGGCCATCAGCAACTGGGGGAGGTCGTGATCGGACTGTGGCGGTAGGCGAGGCCGCTGGACGTGGCCACCACGGAGACGGGAAAGCTGAAGATGAACGGGGAGGTGGGTGTGACGGAGGACGTGGAAGACTTGGGCCCCAGCGTGGCCAGCGGGCTGCAGGCCTCGGCGGCACAGGAAGTGGCGAGCACCTGGGACTCGAACTGCAGCAGTTGCCCCATGAAGCTGAAGTTGGGGGAGATGATGCTGCGGCGCTGGCGCACAAACTCAAAGGCCTCGTCCAGGCGCACGCGCTTCCGCATCATCAGGTACGCCAGGCAGATGGTGGCGGAGCGGGAGATGCCAGCCTGGCAGTGCACCAAGACACGCCCACTGGACTCCTTCACCGAGTCTGGGGGGGGGGGGGAGGGGGGGGGGAGGGGAGAGAGAAAGAAAGAGAGAAGTCAGAAATGTAACCCATTGGTCAACAGCTCCGGAAGCGCACGCCCGCACACGCTCAGACACACACAGTCACCGTTTCCTGAGGCAAACAGACATGCAAATTGACATCCTGCACCAAAGATACACAGACGACACCAGTCAGTCTGTATGTGTGTTCAGTTTCACCCGAAGCCAGCATAAAATGGTTCACTCAAACATACCGACACACACACGCCCACTCAGTTTGGAAATAACACCGAGCAAGTAGCACCCAAGAACAGTGTATGAGTCAGACTCTGGTCCCTCAGCTGCTAACTCTGATGCTGTCAAACACACACACACAAGCGTCACACACACTTATACACGTACACACATGCTTGTGAAACAAGCATACATGTCTGTTAGTCTGTCCCCTTCATACTGGTGTTTCCCTGCTCCATCACAGTGTGTGTGTGTGCGTGTGTGTTTGTGTTTATCACTAGACACAGAGACACGCACACACTACTTCTCAGTCACTAACGTCAATACCTCTTAGCAAAGAACTGATAGCTATCTGAGGTACTCAGGAACAAAACTAGACCATCAGGCTCCACTGAGACAACTGGGCAATCAGGATCATTTAACCAGCCCGCGGGCTCTGGTATGGAAGCTTCCCTTTTCGCAAACATCACATAGATCCATATAAGGAACTAGACCAAATGTCTGAATGCAAATACAAATTCTCCTCCTCCACCCTCCCAGACCCCTCCTCTTGTCCTCCTCAGCTGACTCACCTATGAACTCAATGGCCTCCAGGAACCAGGAGCTGATGTCCTCTTTGTGGTTGTCCTCCACTGGGATGCACTTGTACTGGTAGGTCCCCTCGAAGTGATTGGGGCAGTTGGAGGAGACGTTGAGCAGGGCTGTGATGCCCAGGCTGTCCAGCGTCTCCTTCCTGGAGGCATGGAGGGCACTGCCCAGGTAGAGGAAGGGCAGGATCTCCACTGGACCTCCCTGGGGACAGGGGAGGAGAGGAGATTGTATTATATATTTCATGTGTATACTCCACAACTAGAATTTGACAGTGCATTTACTGAGTAGGATTTGTGGATATTAATAAAAACATATTTAGTCAATTGTAGTTGACTAAATATTATAGCTCACTGGTAGAGAACTGGATATCAGATCAATAAGTTGCAGGTTAAAATCCCCCCCTACGTCACTTTGGATAAAAGCGTCTGATAAATTATTACATTATAATTATTTTTTAAATAGAACGAATTGCGGAACTATCTAGGTCATTGGTGTGATTTCCCAGGCCGTCACGGTGATCGATCACTGGACACATTATTGATCCGGACGCCGTTATGTCACTACTGCTGAGGGCTTCTGCTCGCGCAGGCAGGAAATGATCGATACTCCTAACAGATGTGCTCCACGAGAGGAAGGGTGCAATGTTCGTCAATCATCAGACATCCCACCCACTCGAGGACAGAGGGAGGGCCAAACTCATATCGGCAAATGGCCGGAATCCTGTTTTATGCAACGTCTAAATAGGCCAGTCTGCAGGTAGACCACGTCCAAGCAATCCAGTGTAAATAACCGTTGTCCTACCTGGTCGGGGTGCGGTGTGCCGCACGAGGAGCATGTGGAGTCCAGACTGGACTGGGAGGTAAACGAGGGCAGGGACTTGGTCTTTACACACAACTCTGGGAACTCTGCGTAAAACCTGTCGTAGCCTCCTGCAATGAAAAACATGACATGTCGAGGATTAGCACATACAAGATAGAGTGCCAGTCCGACTAACTTGGTAAAGAGATGGCTAAATAAGCACCAGTTTTTTGTTTAAATAATAAATACTACAATAAATAGGACACGCACGACAAAACGTATTATTGCATTATTTTGTTCTTTTATATTTAGGCCTCAGCCATGTGACAACAGTGCGCATTATTTTCCTCAATAAAATCAAATAAAACCTATATAGGATTAGAAACAGGATTCACGGTGCTTTATGCTACAGTGCAACTGCGTCACAAGAATCCCCTGGCAATAAAGACCCATGATACGCCATAATTATCGATAGTAACATTAACACCACCAGTCTTGTGGCGGGATGTCGAGCATGTGTGGCGCCTGTCTGGGTTGGGGTGAATCAGAGCTGGAAACACTGCAGCACATCGACGTCGAGCCCCAGATGTGCGCATCAGCTTTGGTTGGCATTACCTCATTGATATAAAGCTCGTGCCCATTCGGTCTGTGTGTAGCTCTTGTTGTGGTGCGCGCACGGCGCACCAGCACAATTACACACAATGGACTATTTGTTATTTTTAAACGACAAATAAACGACAAGAATGATATAGGGGCTACATGACGTATAATACACTGTACAAATATTACTATTATCACAGTTGTATTACCAACGGTGTTGTTTTAACCTGTTCATATAGCCTACACTGGTTGATGTTAGTAAACAAAGATCAAGACAAGCTAAATGTTCGTATAGCTTCATGTGAATGATGGAGCGTTACCTTTCAGTAGGTAGGTCTCCGTTCCAACCGTGTCCCGGTAGAGCGCGTTCATCACCAGTGTAATTGTACTATCGTCTTTCACCGCGTCCGAGTCGGGCGTCCTCTCGTCGTAAAGGACCACAGCGGAGTACAGTCCTGAACTCAGCCGGGACCGGACCTCCTCATCCCCGGGTAGTATCTGATCCAGGCTTACAGAGCCCTTGGCTCTGCGCCGGACTATCGTGTTGCAGCGGACATTGACGGCGTCCCGGATATGCCCCGCGCTGAAGGCCAGGAACGACCTACAGTCCAGCAGCAGGCACTTCGCGTGGTCTTCCTTCAGCAGTCTCTTCAGAACATTACAGCTCATCTCGCAGAGGTCATCCATCATCACCATGTTCTCCCCCATAACTGAAGGGAAAGCTTCAGCTCGGTGCGCAACGAATCTGGACAGGCAGCAAATGTTCTGTGACGTTTAATCCTGTGCGGTTTCCTGTGTGTGTTGTTGCACTGTGGGGCTCTCTATTCTCCCAAGAGCATTACTATCACGCGCAGCCAGTCACCTTCCTTTCCGTTTTATGAATGGGGCTTGCGCTGCAGCGAGCGCTCTACCATGGCTGGGTGGCGTCACAATGGGGCTGACGTCACAGCACAAGCACCATTCACTAGCCTCCCTCCTTTCCTCATTCATAAAAAAGTTGACTATAAATGCAAGGCGCGGAGTCTGCGGAGATCAAACGTAGCATATCAAGTAGTAGCATATCAAGTCGAATATGTATTCTGGTCTGCTTCACTCTTAAAAAGGCATCGTGCTTGTATTGGACAATAGGCTATGCGGATGACGCCTATATGACTAATAGGTTATTCAGACATTTTTTGATTAATGTAGTAGGATGACGTATTTGTAACATATTTGAAATAATGTACTAGTGTCATAGTCTAAGCAGATAATATATAAAACTATCCTATTCTATTTTAGCATACTCATACCTCCTCTCACCTGGGTATGAAAGGATATTGCGCTGCTTTTGCAAATCAGCCTCTCCTGTCATCTATCAATCTCTCTCCTTCTCCCTCTGTCCTTCCCTGCAGTTGTGCATGCCTTCAAGACACGTGGGTCTGTGAATTCATGTCTGTATGTGGGTACATTTGTGTGTCCATGATGTCAATGAGCTGAAGAATGCCAGTGGGGGAGTCCTGCCAGGCCTCTTGGGACTGGTGTGAGGGGTTTGGTGAGGGGGGTCTGGTGAGGGGGTCTGGTGAGAGGGTCTGGTGAGGAGGTCTGGTGAGGGGGTCTGGTGAGGGAGGTCTGGTGAGGGAGGTCTGGTGAGGAGGTCTGGTGAGGAGGTCTGGTGAGGGAGGTCTGGTAAGGGGGTCTGGTGAGGGGGTCTGGTGAGGGGGTCTGGTGAGGAGGTCTGGTGAGGGAGGTCTGGTGAGGAGGTCTGATGAGGGGGTCTGGTGAGGAGGTCTGGTGAGGGGGTCTGGTGAGGGGGTCTGGTGAGGGAGGTCTGGTGAGGGAGGTCTGGTGAGGGAGGTCTGGTGAGGAGGGTCTGGTGAGGAGGGTCTGGTGAGGGGGTCTGGTGAGGGAGGTCTGGTGAGGGAGGTCTGGTGAGGGAGGTCTGGTGAGGGGGTCTGGTGAGGGGGTCTGGTGAGGAGGTCTGATGAGGGGGTCTGGTGAGGAGGTCTGGTGAGGGGGTCTGGTGAGGGGGTCTGGTGAGGGAGGTCTGGTGAGGGAGGTCTGGTGAGGGAGGTCTGGTGAGGAGGGTCTGGTGAGGAGGGTCTGGTGAGGGGGTCTGGTGAGGGAGGTCTGGTGAGGGAGGTCTGGTGAGGGAGGTCTGGTGAGGGGGTCTGGTGAGGGGGTCTGGTGAGGAGGTCTGATGAGGGGGTCTGGTGAGGAGGTCTGGTGAGGGGGTCTGGTGAGGGGGTCTGGTGAGGGAGGTCTGGTGAGGGAGGTCTGGTGAGGGAGGTCTGGTGAGGAGGGTCTGGTGAGGAGGGTCTGTGAGGGGGGTCTGGTGAGGGGGGTCTGTGAGGGGGGTCTGGTGAGGGGGTCTGGTGAGGAGGTCTGGTGAGGGAGGTCTGGTGAGGAGGGTCTGGTGAGGAGGGTCTGTGAGGGGGGTCTGGTGAGGAGGGTCTGTGAGGGGGGTCTGGTGAGGGGGGTCTGTGAGGGGGGTCTGGTGAGGGGGTCTGGTGAGGAGGTCTGGTGAGGGAGGTCTGGGGAGTCAGGTCTGGTGATGGAGGTCTGATGAGGGGCCAGTGTTACTGTTACAGAGGGGGAACAACAACAAGAGTAAGCCCCTATTTGGGGGATATCATCCCCAGGCTCTAGCTCTGCAGGCTAGCGCAGTCCTGGGGGGTGGGGCTACTTTGCATGGTGTGCGACAGGCAAGGAGGAGGGGGCAGGAGCTTTGCATGATGTCATCTGTGTCAGAGATGAGCTAACATTACTGATATACGCATGCTCATGCAGACAAACACACATACACAGACAGATAAGCAGGGAAGGAAGAAAGAGATGGACAGGTTCTGGTGGACACCGGCATTGGAATGACAGTGTCTCGTTGCCGTAGCACCCATCGCCGTGCACACAGTCAACAAAAACCTCCCAGAGAACCTCCGTGGCTGTCGTGGCAACAAGGGAGGGACGGGTAAGACAGCCAACAGATCCAGGCTTGAGCTGTGATTGGACAGTCAAGAGGGGCTTCTCTGCTCTGAGGTCATCTGACTCCGCCCTCTCTCACACACGCACAGACACACAGAAACACACACACAGAATGACATACCCACTACTCCCTTGAGAATGTTCACATATTTCTCTCTATTCCATCTTTCTCCTTTTAGCTCATTTTTTTACTCCCCCCAGTGCCTTCCACGTACAGCACTTCTCACTCTCTATTTTTATCTCTGTTTTTCTCTTGCTCTCCATCATAAGACCATAATCCAATATTTAAGCCCTTACTTTGAGTGCTATGTTTCATTAATTAATTTGAGTGTGTGAATGTGTGTGTGTTTCTCTCAGCTGATCTTACAAATATCCTGTTTGTGTATGGTGTATGTGTGTGTGTATGGTGTATGTGTGTATAGTGTATGTGTGTGTATGGTGTATGTGTGTATGGTGTATGTGCCTGTCTGTGTGTGGAGCGTGCATGCCTTTCTATAAAGAAACAGCCAGATGAACTGCTGTGTGTCTGTGTCATGTGGTGTGTGTATGTCAAAGTGTTCCACTTGTCAGGATTGATATGACATACCAGACAGGCTGAGTACTCCTGGGGAGGTGTGGGGGCATTGTGTGTGAGGAAGGGGGGGAAAGGGGGTTGCATGAGTGTGTGTCTGGAAACTCTGTAGGTTAATCAGTGACAGTTGCTGTGCCAACGACCCCAAACAACTTCTGTGAAAGATTACAGCAAGCTGACTCCGTGGTGGTCATGGCAACTTTGAGCTTGTTCTCTCTGTCTTGTCTTTCTTCATGTTTCTTCTTGCTTCGTATGGAGGTTAGTCTTCTTATAGGTTTGTATGGAAGCTAAGGTCAGAGTTAGGGTTAGGATTTAGGGGTTTGGATGGGTCAAATGTGGACCTTGGACATGCATGAGGAACAAATGACCAAATATGGTTGGTCAGAAACAGGAAGAGGTTATCTAGGCAAGAAGGATGTTTCAGCAAGCAGTGTGTGTGTGTGTGTGTGTGTGTATAAGTGTGTTAAGCTGCTAGCTAGAGCCTCATTCAAAGCTGGATGTTTTGAATAGTCAAATCTGTCAGAGCAGATGGGAGGCCTTGTTCTGGGCACATCCGTATAACTATACAAGATAAAACTTGAACTACCCCCCCCCCCCCCCCACACACACACACACACACACAGTCAAGGCTGTCTGGAAGGATAACCCGGACTAATCTCATCCCACCAGGCCAGAGTGTGTGTGTGTGTTAGCTTCAGAGTGGCTGAAGCACGTGGCAGCAATCCAGACCTGAATCTCAGGGATTATAGACAGGAAACAGAATGATATTAGATCCACACACAACAACACACTATACACACACTGGCTCGTGTAGCTGCTGTCTTCACTTTGTTCTTTCTGTCAAAGGACAGGAAGACGGAACACCATACTTCCTGTTGCAGTGAGTGTGTCATCCTGCTCACCATGGTTACTGCCTCCCTGCTTGTGTCTGGTTTCAGTAAACTAGGTCCATCGCCTGTTAAGTGTTTCCTTCCCAAACAAGTTCTTACTACTTAGAAACCCCAAACCTAACTGAATAGTCACACCATTGCTTAAGAGAAGTACATCACTTTTCTTCACCACTACCATGTTGACTGCTATGTTACCAACCATGGGCCACTACTGCGTTCTCTAACATGGCCCCTACCCTGCTCGCTACTACGAGGTCAATGTAATGATACCTGTTATTGTTATTTCATTGTATTTGAATAACTTAGACATACAAATTGTCAGGCTTTGCCTCTCAAAGTGTGAGAGGGGAGAGGGGAGAGATAGGTGGGGGTGGTAAAAAAAGGGAGAGAGGGCGCAGAGGAGAGGAAGGGTGTGGGGGTGAGGAGAGGAAGGGTGTGGGGGTGAGGAGAGGAGAGGTTGGAGACGTGTAGACAGGTTGACGAGGTTGGTAGAGAAGACAGAAAGAGCGGAAGTGGGGGGAGGGGGTCAAAGAAAGAGGTGGAGGAAGGGATTCGAAAAGGTGGGGCAAGAGGGGCAGAGAAGAGAGAGGAAGGTGACACAGGAGAGGGGAGCGAGAGCGGTGGAGGAGGAGGACGACGCGAGGGTGGAGATGGGCGGGCGAGAGAGGGAGCCGGGGAGGAGAGGGGTGGGCGGGCGAGAGAGGGAGCCGGGGAGGAGAGGGGTGGGCGGGCGAGAGGCAGGGGACAGGAAGAGGAAGCAGCGTGTTAGTGTTAATGGGAGCTGGCTGGCAGCTGGAGGGCTTTATGACTATGTGCTCCTCTCACACACACCTGAGCGCGTCAACGCCTCATCTCCCTGCAGACACGTGTGTGTGTGTTTGTGTATTCTCTCATGTGTCTGCTGTCTTCCGCGTCTCTCTTCCTCTCCTCGCTTCTCCTTCTCTCCTCCTTGTTTTTTTCCTCCCTCCTTGAACTGCTCCTCCCCTCAGCAGTGAGTGAATCATTTGATCATGTGACCATGGACCAGCTCTAAAGACGGATTCAGCTCACTGTTTGTCTGGTTTTGTACTCTGACAACAGCTCTGGTTTTGTACTAAATGAGAGCTGCATCTTTCTGCAGTATCACTCCCACCATGAGTCAACGAACTGAACACTGACCTGCAGGCTTTTTTAATGTGCGTGTCAGTGTGTATGTGTGTAAGTGTGTCTGTCCCTGACCTGCTTGGTCACATGTCTGTGATAAGCTGCTTTTAAAACAAACACATGTGGCCCTGCTCTTCAGGAGGCATGCCCAGGAAACAGGAAACACCACCTCACAACTATCTGACAACCAGCTGACTGACATCCCCATGGCAACCAACGACCAGTCCTCTACCGACCACCTACCAACCTTCAGAGTCCCTATTCTGTTGAGCAACACGCACCCAAGAACGCACACACACAGTGAGGAGAGGAAATGTCTCATTTCATATGGTGTTCAATGTTCATATATCTAGATGTGGGTAAGCAGGATGGCAGCTCCTGCTTTCACACCCTCCTCTGATTGGGGAAAGCTGGCAAATTGGGATGGGCTCCGGCTGTCAGGTGAGAGGGGAGGGCAGGTGAGACATCAGCAGTGTCACTTCCTGTCTGACAGCCTCCCGGGTCACAGTTGTCATGGAAACACCAGGGTGAGGAATTGTGATGCAAGGAGAGATGAGTGTAGGAGGACAGAAACATGAAGCACAGCTTCTCCCCCCACACCCCGCACACACACACACATACACTCTAACAGCTTAGTAAGGCTGGTATTCTAAGGTTCTTACAGTAATCTGCCTGGAATGAATGCTGCCACCCCCCATCCAGCCTGGTTTGGAAAGCTGCTCCACTGTACACCAGCTGCACTGCCCTCCACCCCAGGCCTGAGTGGGGTGGGAGTGGAACCTCAATGCCCCTTCAGTCAAATTGGAGGCGAGCGAGCCCCTTTAAATGGTTAGACGTTGACATACTGTAGCTTCACATTGAAATGGTTACGTGTTTGGGGATGATTAACAACAACATTAAGCTTTCAATGTAATCGCATAGTTCTAGAAGGTAAGAGAGCCCCCGTCCCACCATATACTGAGCCGAGCTGTTGCACCCAGACCAAGAGGAACAGCCATCTCTTTGTTGGGTCGACTCTAGTGAATGACTGTTTAGACAGCCTGTCTCCCAACTCAGGGATAAACATGCCAGAGTCTGAACAAAGGTCAGAGATGCAGCCTGCGTGCTTGGGGAGGGGGTGGGGGGGGCTGATCCGCATGACCACCCCCCCAAGCTACAGGTCTAGCCCCCCCCTCTCCTAAGCCAGGTCAGCAGGCCAGAGTATGTAGGACGCTTTCAGAATGGACTCACACACATGCCACACTCTCGCCACAATTACACATTATCTACCACAGCATGTGTGTGAGAGAGTGGGATGTCAACAGACTGTTGTGTGAGTGCATGTGTGTGTGAATGCAAGTCTGTTGTGCAGCCTGCAGTACAATCATGTCCTTCACTGCCCTAAACCAAATTCCTTATCCAAGATAGGCAGCATAGCATAGCACACACACACACACACACACACACATACATACACTCTCCTCTTGTTTCATAGAGAGGTTTTTATATATGGAAAACACATGAATGTGCTAAATCCATATAACCCAACATTGCAACAGTGGACGGAATCTGGGTTCCAGATTATTCACAGCATGGTGACCTTGACTAGGTCAAGGTCACACCCTCACACAAAAGTACAGCACCAACCACTCTCTTCTCATAAATTGAATAAATAATAGACAAAAGACGATATAAAAAATTGCAGCCATCTTGGTTATTCCAGCCACATCTCTTACAAACAGCAGGTCAGGTTTTACTGTGAGTGCGTGTGTGCGTGAGAGAGAGAGAAATAGAAAGAGAGATATTGAGAGAGAGTGAGAGTATGAGAGCTGCATGCTAACAGACTGCTACTGGCTACTAAGGGCTAGGTGTTCTACTGTCACTAGGCCGAGCTGTTGCTAAGCAGCAGTAGTTGCTAGGGGATAGGGTGTGTGTGTGTGTGTGTGTGTGCATGTGTGTGAATGAGCACATTCCTTAGCAGCACCTATCATGATCATAATCGTTCTCTTCCTTTTGCTACAAGAGGATTGTGTGATCTGTGATCTTCATTAATGTCTTCACGAACCATCCAATCACAGTCAAAGTGGCAGCTAGTGATTTGAAGGTGTGTCTCTGCTTTGGTCAGCAGGGATGCTGAAGAACACTTGATTGGTCCTTGAGTCTTTCATCTTTGAGTTCACACAGTTCTGATTGGTCCATCCTTCTCAGTGCTGTGCCATCATTGGTCCTGTGGGGGGGTGAAGGTGACAGTGGGGGGGTTGGAGGGGCGGGACACCGGCAGCCATTTATACTGGAGATCCTGAGAGGGGGGGTCCAGGATCCACTCATAGTGCTGCAACAGGTACACACAAGCTGCCTGCAACACACACACACACACACAAATACACACTTCAGTACATGGACTCTCAAAAATGAAATCAACTCGACAAAGTTCGAAGTCTCAGTCCAAATTTTGGCTCCAACTCCAGATTTGGGTCTGTGTTCTGATTGGCTGGAGGATCCAGTGAGGAGTCAGGTGGTAGGGTTACATGAATGGCAGCAGCCTGTCCTCTGGGCGGGGCATGAGGAGAAGAAGAGGGAGGGAGGTAGAGGGAAGGAGAGTATGACTCATCTCTGACCTACATACACTCTTCTGGTGACACCATCCACACCTCTATCCTTCCATCCCTCTTCCCACCTTCCCTCCACCCCGCGTGTTTGTGTGCATGTGTGCATGTGTGTGTGGGGGGGTGTCTGAGTCTGACAGTCAGCAGCAAAATTGAGTCATCCTTCACTATCTGCATTAGCATTGTCAGTCTGCAACATGCTTGTGTGTGTGTGGGGCTGGTGTCTATGTGTGTGTGTCTGAGTGGAGGGGGGGTATCTGTGTTACCTGAACTCCCAGTCAAATGACCTCAGTCCACTCTCCAGATCTCCTTGCCTCTCATCACCCCCACAGGAAACACAGGAAGCACACCTGTCCTGTTCTCACCTGCTACCAGCTGGACTGTGTGTGTGTGTGTATACAGTATGTGCGTATGTCTGTGTGTGGGAGTGGAGTTTGTGGACAGGCAGTCCCAGTCTGAGAATTGCCGCAACGCACAGCTGGTCTGTTCTAGAGCCCGTGGCAAAACTCACCATGGTAACAACCCCCCCCCCTCTCCACCCCCCGGTAGCCAACCTCCAGGGCTCTGCTCCACTTCCTCCCCCAGCACCGCCTGCTGCTCCTGGCTTCACCACCTGACCAGCATGCTGCTCTGCGCACCCTCAGGGCCTGTGAGGACTCCTCTGTTACATCTGGGTCACCCCACAGGAAGTGAGGGAGGGCTGGGAGGAAAGAGGGGTGGGGAGGCAGGGGGAGAGAGATGAGGACTGGGAGGAGTCACCTTGAGGAAGACGTAGTTGAGCTGGGTTCCGATGCAGTTCCTGGGTCCATTGCCTAGGCTACAGAGGAGGTGCTCCTGACCCGAGTTCCTGGAGAATCAGAATCACAGATGCTGTCAGATGTGTGTGTGTGTGTGTGTGTGTGTGACCGGATGTATGAGCACCCCTGTGAGACAGCACCTGGTGACACCAGACCCAGTTGTGTAACAGGCCAGGTTCAGCAATCATCAGCAGGAAACAAAGACAGAATGGATTCATGTCATCCCCATCATACTGGCTTCCTGTGTGTGTGTGTGTGTGTGGCCAGGCCTACTGGAGTCACAGCAGATGGGCTCAGGGAGCAGACAGACAGAACCATGTTGACAAAATCAGGCAGACAGAACGAGGTTGACAGACTGACGGGCAAAATGATTCTCTGCTTCTATGTTTACACTTTACACAGTACTTCAAACTGCAACCCCCCCCCCCCCTCCCACACACCGGGAGGGGAGCAGGGGAGCGTTCTGACTCACTCCTGAATCGTCTCGTCCCTAAGGACTAAACAGGGGACCCGAACCCCCCGCCACCCCCCCTGCCCCCACACACACACCTCTGGAAATGCACCCAATATTAGGACAGACACACACAGAAGCAGTCCCGCAGTCAGGGAATCCCCATTGGTAAGGAGAGCTGACGAGTTACCATGGCAACAGCTACTTGCTGAATTCCCCCCAGGAAGGAGAGAGAGAGAGAGAGAGAAAGAGAGAGAGAGAAAGAGAGAGAGAGGGAGAGAAAGAGAGAGAGAGAAAGAGAGAGAGAGGGGGGGGTTCTTCATTCATAGATCTGTAGTTCCCAGAGCACATGATGAATGGATGAATGAGAGAGAGATAAGAGAGCCAGCAGGAGAGGGGGAGGGGAACATACTGCAAACAGGAAGGAGGGACAGGTATGTGGCTACAGCAACACACTGGTGCAACACTCTGTGTAGAGACAGACAGACAGACAGACAGACAGACAGACTGACAGACAGACAGAGCTCCTCCAACTCCCAAAACATCTCCAGAGCTTTTACAAATAGTCCTTCTTAGTGGATACAAGGTCCATTGATGGAAAATGCATTAATTCTACTGCCTATTCTACTATTTTCATAAAAGGGAGATCTAATCTGCCTGGGGTCTGCAGTAAGGGACAAAGAGGCAAAATGGTGCGTGTGTATATGAGTGTGTGTAAGAGTGTGTGTGAGTGAGTGAGTGTGTGTGTGAGAGTGAGTGTGTGTGTGAGTGAGTGAGTATCCTGTCATGAGGGTTCACCAGTCCTAAACCCTCATTCAGGAGGAGGATGAATGGTCTCTCTTATAGTCCCTACTATCCGCACACACACACACACACACACACACACACACACACACACACACACACACACACACACACACACACACACACACAGAGCAGCAGAGCTGCAGTCACCTGACTCTCACGTTGCTGCTCCCTCTCTATGACTCATCTCAGACCCTATCCTTCATCGCTAAGGATCCTCTGCCATAGCAACCTGCTCCATGAGCTTGTGACCAATGAAGTTGATTCTGACACACACACGCCATACCCCGTACACACACACTATACCCCCACATACACACCATACCCACACACACAAACACACCATATCCACACACACACACACTGTACCCCCACACACACACTGTACCTGCCACTCCACCTCTCAGGCAGGAAGTCATGAGGGTGTGTGAAGACTTCTGGGTCACGATGCACTGCATGGCTGATGTACATGGCTGCGTAACCATGGGGAACCAGGAACCCCCCCAGGCACGTGTCCTAGAGGGGGAGGGGACAGTTTCCACATAAGCATCATGACATTGTCAATTAACTCTACGTCCTGTACACTGAGTGTGTGTGTCAGCTTATGTGAGTGTGCAGTGTGTGTGGATTTTATGAAGATCCTCGTTAGCTAATGCAGATCATCAGCTACTTTTCTTGTATGGAGTTGGATTAGTTTCATAATTCACAAACAAATGTAACGTGATTCACAAATGCATTGTCGTGATTCACAAATAAATGGACTACAACAACCCACCATAATAACGGACATTGTCTCCTTAAAATCATGAGCAATGTCGTCTGGTAGCTGCCCACCAAATGTAAGTGAAATATTGCTTGTTAATCTTATTAAACCAATTATCATACGTGATTGAATATTCTTGAGAATGGCAGGATCCATGTTTAGTCATTTTAAGTGTTTCCTAGGCTAGACACATAGACACGCTAGACACGGGAGAAAATATATTTTAGAAAAATTGCATTTGTGAATCTAAGCGCGTCAGGAAAGTTCCAAAAATCCACACACACAAATGCAGGGATTTGGAACTCGTGTTCGTCAGGTTGCAAATAAATGTAACGGGGCAAAGATGTCTCGTGACATTTATTTGTGAATCACAAAATACATTTGTGAATAGCTTGACATTTAATTGTGAATCACGAAATACATTTGTGAATCACGTTACATTTGTTTGTGAATTATGAAACAAATCCAACTCCATACTCTTGGGCCTCACTCGTCCACACAAAACATAACAACATAACAAACGAAAAGACACCTGCAGACAAAACAACTGCATACAACAAAAATGGTGCAGGATTGTGTGTGTGTGTATACAGTATGTCTCAAGTGTGTGTGCTGTGTGTGCTTTCTAGAACCTGTTCAGGATGCAGAGCAGTGCTCTCGCTACACCTGGCTGCCTCTCTACTGCCAGAACCCTCCCCAGGTCACACCACCGCAGGGTTCCACCCTCCACATCCACCAACGCAACGCTGCTTTTTCCACTACGCTCCCACACAGCTCCTCTCAGCCAACCAGCAGCAGCTGGGCCGCAGGGCCGGCCACTCAATCACACAGTCAATCACAGAATCAATTCCTCCAATTGGCGGTTGCATAAAACAGAGATGAGGTCACACGAATCTCAGATGGAGGTCAGGGTCGAGCAAGCGGGTCAGCCTTACTGAGTGACCAACAACAAAGAAACCTGATTGGCTTAAAGTAGCATCTCAGGACAAACACCAAGGAGGCTCTCTATAAAGAGGTTGCTATGGTGATGATGAGGGCTGGTTGGGCAAGGCTTGGAGATGGGACAGGCTAACATATATAAGACTCCTCTGCCCCCTAGCGTATGAACAGGTACATGACACCCCCGGTTGCTGTGGCGGTGAAGAAGAACTGACCTGATTGGCTATCCTGCGTCCACCAATGAATGGCGGCCACAGTCTCTGGACCTCCAGCAGGATATGGTGGAGATAGACGGGGTCAGACCGGGCCCTGCGACGTGTCTCCTCCTGGGACCCACACACACATACACATTTATATACACGCACACAAACACAGTACGCAAACACTCTCTGTCGCACTTTTCACACACACATACACATATACAAACACAGAAAGACATACACACACATACATACACAGGTGAGGAGGGAGGATACTTTGTGTGCGTGTGTGTGTGTGCGTGTGTGTGTGTGTGTACCATCTGAGGTCCGCTGAGGGCCATGGTGAAGGAGGTGAGCAGGGAGGCCAGGGCTTTGGGGATGAGAGCTGAGATGAAGAGAAGCAGATGCTGAGAGGCACAGCTGGGCTCAGGGAGAGGGAGAGAGCCCAGGGAGCCCACGAACCTGGAGGGAGGGGCAAGGAGGAGGGGGGGCTGGGAAATCCTCTTCGAAACGTTTTCAGGCACTGACCTATCTCTCTCACCTCTGTGTGCAGCCTCTCACACCCCTGGGTGTGCAGCTTGTCCTACCCTTGTGTGTGTGTGTGTGCCATCATCTCACCCCTGTCTGTGTGTGTGTGTGTGTGTGCCATCATCTCACCCCTGTGTGTGTGTGTGTGTGTGTGCAGCCATCTCACCCCTGTGTGTCTGTGTGCAGCTTGTCCCTGATGATGTCCAGCAGCTGGTCTCTGGCCTCCAGGGCTGTGCAGAAGCCTGATGACCACAGAGGAACCTTCACACTGACGGGAGCTGAGATCAGACCTGTGGTGGGGCGAGCGGGTGAGTCTGTGTGTGTGAGAGAGAGTGTGTGTACTGTGTGTGTGTGAGAGAGACAGTATGTGTGTACTGTGTGTGTGTACTGTGTGTGTCTGTGAGAGAGAGACAGTATGTGTGTACTGTGTGTGTGGTTGTATACAATAGTGTGTGTGCAAGAAACTGTGTGTGTGTGTGTGTACCATATGTGTGTGTAAGTCTGTACAGTATGTGTGTGTGTGTGTGTGTGTGTGTGTGTGTGTGTAGCGTAGGTAGTGTATGAGTGGATCCTACCATGCCAGTGCAGGGTGCAGAGGTTTGTGATCTCCTGGAAGAGCTGCTCCTCTGGCTGGACGTTGAGAAACAGACCAAGAACAAGCTCTGTCCCAACACGCTTAAACAGGGGATACACTGACTCAGGCTCCCTGCTACACACACACACACACACACATTAAATACACACACAGGTCAGCATGTCAACCAGCTGAGAGGATACAGTGTCTAGTTCCTCACCTTGTAGAGAGGTCGTTCAAGCATCTCTCACAAACTCTGGACAAGAGAGAACACAGAGACCACAGAGGTCATATTTAGAATGAACCATCTGATCCTGATTCAAGATGTCCCACACACTCTGTTGAACCTGAACTCTTTTTATGGCTGAGGAGCCTGCTGATTGGTGGTCACCTGGTGATGTAATCATTCCAGGACTCGAGACACGCCCCTGTGAACAGACTGGTCAAAGACAGACGCAATAGGCACGCTTCCTCACCTGTGTGCAAAACACACAGAACACACACACACATGCATATACAAACACACACACAAGATTAATGAAACCAGCATAGAGCCTAACACACATCTGGTGACATGTTCAAGTTATGTAGGCCTGAAGTGGCAGGGTGTGTGTGTGTGTGTGTGTGTGGGGGGGGGGGGGGTTGGGGTGCCCTGGTCTGCGGTTCTGAGGGTCTGAGGTTCAGCTAACCATTGGAGGTCACAATGTTGTCTCCATACATGTTGTGCATGACATCAGTGGGGTCCTTCAGGAACACAGAGGACTTTTCTGGAAAACACAAGTAAGCACATAAACACATGTGGCCACACGCTCAGGAACATGAATGCAGCACTATGATGGTGATCCAGTTCTCTAATTTAGAGGGTTTGCTGCTTGTGAAATCAAAGCCAGTTCCTGCAAGAACACCTGTCACTAATCATAACCCCTCTATAGCTCCTCCTCTCTGGTAAATAACATTCTGCACGCCAAGTTAAAAGGGTTGTAGGTCTGCTAGGTGATGGAGAAGAATCTGCAAAGCACCATGTAAAGACAACTGCTATAAACCATGCATTAACATTTATATATAATTAACAAAACGTATAACCACATGTTTTGTAACATGTTTTAGGGGTTGGTAAATGCTCTATAATACCCCCCCCCCCTCCCCTCACACACACACACACACACACACACACACATCACTACTCCTGCGGCTGATTTGGATACATCACGGGGGAATCTCATGACACGGTCGGTGGAGAGACTGTGTCTAATCCTGAGATTATGGGTGTATTACCAGTCATATTAATCACGTCCGTGACATCTGGGTGGGGGTTATAATAGATTCGGGGTTCAATTTGAACCCCGAATCTAAATTAGGCCTAAATAACTGAATAATGAATGAGGCTTTACAAAACGTTTGCAATTCAATGTAATTTCATTACACACACACACACACACACGCACACACACACACACACACACACACACACACACACACACACACACACACACACACACACACACACACACACACACACACACACACACACACACACACACCAACGTGTACCCACCACATAGTAATTCTCGCATCCCCTCCACCGAGCAGACAAATGTTGTGGGTTTGTTCAGAAGTCTTGACTGGAAGATCCGTGTCCCGTACTTCTCAATGCGCTGTTCGCAAAAACTCACCGGGTCTCGGTAAAACTCCATTGATTTATCACCAAGCACAGAGACACCCGCAGTTCCAGGTAATTTCGCCATGATCTGCCGTTTATCACTCGTTAATGGCAGTTTACGGATCTTTCTGTTGCTCAGTTACACGGTTCAAAGTACTGCTTTACTGCAAAGTACAGTGTTGAAACTGTAGCCTACCTGCGGATCAGCATGCCACTCGGTTAAACGGATTAGACGATGCAAACAGAAAGAGATGCAAACAGAAAGAGTGTTAATGCTAACGCGTTAATTCAAGCCTACTTCCTTGTCTAAAAGATCATACTGGCTGCTAGACGCGGGCATTAGGGCACCGATATATCTCATTACTGCTGTGTCATTGCGTTGTCTCGATGGCAACCGTAGCCTACTATGCTTCCTGGACCTGGAAAGTGCAGCCACTGGCCGTCGGCACCGGAGCCCTCTCCTCCTGGGTCCAGCATAGCACCAGGCAGACTGCCAGCAAGGGTGGAATAGGGGGGCTTCAGTTACCACTGCCTGAGTGCTGCTGGAAGAATGTACCCAAATTCCTGTGATCACTGCTTGAGCCATTCAAACAAAAGGACAGTGTTAGTCTGCTTCTGTTTTCCTGTCTCCCCGAGGCCGCTCTTTAATCTATTATTAGAACACACTATTTGAGTCTAAAAATATTACTATTTAATACTGTCCAACATCCGCTCTATGCGGGAAAGTTAACAACCACTTTACCCCCAGCCTGCGGCCCCCCCACCCAGTCCGCCTCAACCCCTGATCTGCTTGAACCTTGACGTTATATGTTTACTTTGAATTAGGCTATCTGATCATCTCTTATTTCTGGAGAATATCCCAGAGACGTAAGAAAACTACTATGATTGTGAGGCCTACGCTAGTTGACTATAGCCTACCTCCAAACCAAAAAGTGCTTGATGTATTACAATGATAACGCCACTTTGAGTACAAGAAAGGCATTGCGCTTCCGCGTTGCGGCAACACGGTGGCGGTGTTGCCCACATGTTCCTGCTCTTTACAGTGGTGCTGGGGGCGGCCAGTTCATCCATCCCTCCAACCGCGCGCCACGGAAACTCCCCACTACAATTTAACACTCGGCCAGGCTGCCTGCAGTTCTTCTGTCACACTCCTTGCCCCGCGCACTATGGCACCGTGGTAACCCCCATGGCACTGAGTGCACCTGACTGGCCTTTAGATATCAGTGACAAGATTCAGACGGAATATGAGAGTCCATAGCAACCCGAGGCGCCGCTCGAACCGGAGCACGGAGGCGGAGAGCTCTCAGGTAAGGAAAGTTTATTATACAGTGTCAGATACCTTCGTGTGACAATAAAATGAGAAATCTCGTTTATAAAAAGTGTCTTGAACTTGTAGTAAACTTTGTTTTTTTACGCTCATGTATGTAGCTGTTATATGAAATATTTTAATAGACGGATGCTGAAGTTTCTGACATCATATGTTTCTGTAAATTCCTTCCTTCTTTGTTAACTTCATCAGTGAGTAAATATTAGTATTATCATGGAAAGTACACACATGTTGGCTCTCTCTTTCTCTTTCTCTCTTACACAAACACAGCAGCAAGCACAACACACTCATTGTGCAAGGGGTTTCATGAGATTATTTCTACTTGATACTTCTATATGTGTGTGCAAAGTGCGAGTGTGTGTGTGAATTATGTGCATGTGTGTGTCTGGAGGGGGGTGTTTATAATCTAAACACAAGCTGCCCTGCTGTCGGCCAGTTCAGAGTGTGTTTAGGATACAGATGATAGGTGGTGACACAACACAAAAGAGACACACACACATAATCTGAGGACGCACTCCCAGACAGACACACTGCTGCTCATTTTGCGGTTTGGGGCAGTTCTTCTGTGTGCTGGGGCAGTGATTCTGTGGACTGGGGCAATTATTTTGTCATCTGGGGCAGTTATTCTGTGTGCTGGGGTGGTTTTTCTGTGGGCTGGGGCAGTTAGTCTGTGGCCTGGGGCAGGTATTCTGACAGCAGGGGCAATTATTCTGTGGGCAGGGGCAGTTATTCTGTGGCCTGGGGAAGATGGAAGTGGAGAAAGATAATAAAGAGCAGACCATTCCCATGATGACTAGCTGGAGCATTTATGACAGTGTTTGTGTGTGTCAGAGTGTGTGTGTGTCAGAGTGTGTTTGTGCGTATGCGAGTGTGTGTGTGTGTGTTCGCACAATTCCTTCCTAATCGAAGGCTGTCTTATTTTCTACCCTTCCTCGCTGTGCCTGCCCACCAGTCCGAGCCTGGCCCAGAGCCTGGCCCAGAGCCTGGCCCAGAGCCTGGCCCAGAGCCTGGCCCAGAGCCTGGTCCAGAGCCTGGCCCAGAGCCTGGCCCAGAGCCTGGCCCAGAGCCTGGCCCAGAGCCTGGTCCAGAGCCTGGCTTCTAACCACAGAGCTGGTCACATCTCCTAATGTGCTCCGAGCCGTGAGGGCCATCCTGGGCCAGTCATGCGTGGAGCTTGGGAAACTCTCCCTGAGCACATGGAATAGTCTGTCGTGACCATGAAGTTAGTGAAAGTTGCTCCCTAGGCCCCCTCCACACACACACACACACACACACACACACACTGAAGGAGAAGCGGGGGGGGGGGGCTTACCTCCGGCCATCTCACTGTTAGTGTTTAATTCATTTCGAGAGCTCCTCCAGTATTTGAGAGCAGTTTTCCAGGTGGTTTTGGCCGTGGGTCGTAGTGGGGTTTAATCAGGTGTCTCCGGCCGGCCGACCAGTTCTATTTCAGCCTGCTTCAGAGTGAAAGCTGCTGGACACCATCTTGACAGGAAGCCCGTGTCCAATTGGTGCTTAAGCAAACTTTACAAGTATGCAATTTCTCCTATTGCTCCCTCCTGGCATTGTCAGTTTGCATTAGAGTCTGATGTCTGTCGGGCCGGGCCTGGACAGCACTCTGGTTCTGGACTTGAACATTTCTCCCAAGACAGAACATTCACAACATTTTAACAATCTCAACTGTAAATTCCCCCAAACTGTCATAACTGACTGTTCTCGTGTGCAAAAGGTCACACTTTGTTAGTGTGTGTGTATACATACACATTTCTTAATAAAGCTTAATCTACGGCTGCTGTTCAGACACAATGTCCTATGTGTTTTTCTGTGTGGTGTGAGTTTTTCGGTGGTGTTGTTTACCTCTGTGTGGCTTGTGTGTGGTTCTGTGAATGCCTGGAACTACAAACCTTCAGATTTGTAGATCAGATGCCCCCTCCTCTCTATGTATTAATTATTCCTGGTCCGCTTTCATGACATCATGACATCTTGACATGGTCTGGTGCTTTTCGGAGTCTTCTGACGATTCAAATGAACTCAATCACAGGTTGTAGCCAGTGGCGAGGGCCACAGCAGTACCCAGCATGCCTTGCTTCCCGAAAGCTAGGCAGAGAAAGGAGCAGCTCTGACACACAGTTTCCAGACAGAAGAAATCCCACCCTCATAATCGTCTGTTCAGCGGTGATCATCTGGTCGGGACTGTGATGCGAAGAGACGTGTCTGTCCTACCCAGAATGCTTGGGCAGAGCCTGTGTTGCAGTCGGGTGCAGGCTTGTTGGAGTGTGAGGATGAGGACCTGCTGGCTGCTCCGAGCTGGACTCTGATGAACAGAGACAGCTGGCAGGGTTTGTCTCTGGTTCTACTCGCTTGCCTCAAATATCAGGAATGAAAACAGCAGCCATGTTGTTCTGAGGGCAGTTACTCCTGTATAGGGTTCACTCCCCACCCGCCCCTATACCCTACCCTACACTCCACCTCTATCTTCCCCTCCTCTCCCCGTCTTCCTCCTTCCATCCCCTCCCTTACTCTGTCCTCTAGTATGGTATTTACTCACCCTAATGAATTGAACTGCAGCTGCTATGACCAAGGTGGGTTCTGGCCTCACTAAGACGAAATATTCCAAACTGTCTTCTCCTCTCCCCTTCTCTCCCCTTCTCTCCCCTTCTCTCCCCTCCTCTCCTCTCCTCTCCTCTCCTCTCCCCTGCCCTCCTCTCTTCTCCTCTCTTCTCCTCTCCTCTCCCCTCTTCTCCTCTCCTCTCCCCTCCTCTCTTCTCCTCTCCTCTCCCCTCCCCTCCCCTCCTCTCTTCTCCTCTCCCCTCCTCTCTTCTCCTCTCCTCTACTCTCCTCTCTTCTCCCCTCCCCTCCCCTCCTCTCTTCTCCTTTCCTCTCCTCTCCTCTCCTCTCCCCTGCCCTCCTCTCTTCTCGTCTCCCCTCCTTTCCTCTCCTTTCCTCGCTACTCTACTCCACTCTCCTCTGTGCTGTCTATCTTGTCAGTGAGTAGGCTCTGTGTGCCTCCTCTACTTGTCAGACAGATGAGAAGTGTAAACTCAGAGCTGTGAAAACATCGACCTCACTGGCCAAACATCAAAGGAAATAGCAACCTGTCTGAAACGTTTCTCTGCTTCTCTCTGCTGTTGAAGTTCAGATTAGGCAAATATTGTCTCATACCACTGGATGTGTGGGCACTATTTGTTCAGAAGTTATTTGTGTGTCCAAGTGTGTCTGTTGAGTTGTACAAGTATGTGTGTTTGTGATTGTGTGTTTTTGGACATGTACATGTGGGTGTATGTGTGTGTTGTGGAGGCTGGGTTCTTGGGAAGGGAGGCAGGATTGTGGGTGATAGTCCAGAGGGTCTGGCCTGAGTTTGTTCTCCCTCTGCTGTGTTCTATTATACACAGAAGCACCTAACCTGTCAGGTCAGCCCTGTCACACAGCCTTCTGTCAGAAAGAATGTGTTCTGACACCGTTTTAATGTTCCATGCATATTACATGAGATTGATGTCACATGAGAGAGGCCTGTAAGAAGAAGAAGAGTGACTGAGTGAGATTCATCCTATATTTCTTCTCTCCTTTCCTTTCATCCACTCTACTCTCCTTCTTATCGTCCATCTGCTTTAAAGAAGCTGTGTCTCAGGAAAGAATGTTGGGCATTCTGTAGAGGAGACAGTCAGGTGACTGTTTGGCATAGATGTGTGTGTTGAAACAACAGCTTTATAACACCCCACATATCGTCGCAGATAAATCCGGCTTGATGTGATTATCTACCTACCAGTCTCACCCTCGTCTAACTCCCTGTCTACCCAGCCGTCTCACACTTGTCTAACACCTGTCTACCTACCGGTCTAAGACCTGTAAACCTATCAGTCTAACACCTGTCAACCTACCTGTATCCCACCACATTTAGAGGAATGTAAACTACCTGTCTGGTTGGTTTCTGACTGCAGGCATGTGTGTGTGTGTTTGCAGGGCCACAGTGAGGGCTGAGGAGGCCTCTGCCCTGTTGACCTCCATGCAGGTGAACAGTGATGGACACAACATCTCACCCAGCGCTACAGTAAGATCACCATCACCACGGAGATTCAAACTGTGTCAATGCTGTATACATGTTATCAATAAATCAATCAATGCTTATAATCATACAGCATACAGTTGTGGATATAGAAACCAAACACTGACAGTGCAGTTATGGAAATTCTGAATTTCATTAGTGCATATATAGACATACAGTATATAAGTTACACATTGCTAGTGCAGTAAACATATAAAGGATTTCTGACTTTAGACAGAGTCATATCTGCTCTCATTCCTGCAGTTCAGTAGATGATGTTCCAGCTCCGGAACACACAGTGGTCACCATGGAGACGGCTATCCTTACAGTCTTCCTCACCGTCATCATTATCATGACTGTCTTGGGAAACCTGCTAGTGATGGTGGCACTCTGCAAGGACAGGCACCTGCGGTATGCAACCTCACATCCTGTTAGCACGCATTGAGTTCCTGTTTACTTCCTGACTGACTGGAAACTGAGCAACAGATAAGATAGGAACTGAGTTATCATAACAGATTATATGAAATGTGATTAGATTGACATCCACTGTCACATGAACATGTCTGTAGAAATGTAGCACCATAGATTTGTCCAATGTGTCTGTCGATTTGTGCATGCCAGGTGGCCTGTCTGTTGGTGAGTTTGCCTGTCGGTCTGCCAGGTTGGTGGTCACTAGGGTGTGCATTGCTACCGGGACCTCAACATCTAGGCCTTCTGTCACACTTCATCTGTGATAAAACATGAAAGCTCGTTCCAGATAAAATAACTTGACTGATTTCAGTTGAAGTGGGGCAGGAGTGATTGACAGCTGGATAAATGGGTCACTTCCTGTCAGGTGGATGGTGTGGTGATAGAGGAAGGCCAAGGCCATGCTACTTGTACTAAGGTCCCACCATGGCGGCAGTACTTCCATCTACATCTGTGGTTCTCAATCCTGGTCCTCGTGCCCCACCTGTCCTGCATGTTCTAGACGTTTCCCTGCTCCCACACACCTGATTCAAATGAATGGGTCGTTATCAGGCTTCTGCTGAGCCTGTTAATGACCCATTCATGTGAACATGTAAAACGTGCAGGGCAGGGGGGCACGAGGACCAGGATGGAGTGAGGATTGCCACTGTTCTACATGCTTATATGTAAGGGTTGATTTCTGCTGCTGCTTTGAGCTTGTGGGGCTGGGATGCTGAGAGACTAACCAAGTTTACATTTAGAGTGCAACATTCCAGTAAGGTCCTTCCAGGGTGAAACCATTCACCCCTGACCCATGACGTCTACAGGAAGAAGAAAACCAACTACTTTATAGTGTCTCTGGCATTTGCCGACCTGCTGGTGGCTCTGCTGGTGATGCCTTTGGCGGCAGTGGAGTTGACCACGGGGGTGTGGATCTACGGGGAGATCTTCTGTCTGGTCAGGACGTCTCTGGACGTACTGCTCACCACGGCGTCCATCCTGCACCTTTGCTGCATCGCCCTGGACCGGTACGGGTGGATAATAGTGAATAGAATAAGAGAAAACAGAATCGAATGTCTATCTCTCTCTCTGTCTGTCAACATGTCTGTCTATCTACCTACGTATTATATATTGATCTGGCTGGCTATTTATCTATATCTATTTCTAGGTACTATGCCATTTGCTGCCAGCCGCTGGTGTACCGCCACAAGATGACTCCTGTCAGGGTGGCGCTGATGCTGGGAGGCTGCTGGTTCATCCCCATCTTCATCTCCTTTCTACCCATAATGCAAAGCTGGAACACTATTGGCATTGAGGAGATTGTGAGTCTCTCTAACCCTTAAATAAAATGAAGTAAACTTGTATTCAATATTATGGAGTTAATCTCAGATTAACATATTTTGACGAAGTTTGAGGAGACATTTTAACGTGAGTGAAGCTGTGTTCTGCAAGAGAGGGTTTTAGATCAAGTCAGCCTGGTCATGAGACTGTCAGAGCAGGGTTAGTCAGATATTGGACTAACGGCTGTGACATTTATTGAAGTTCAATGTTCAAGTAAGCAATAAAAACAGTCTGTCCCACCTGGTTCTTGGAGAGACGTGTTTGTAGAAAGGTAGCTCTCCAGGAACCAGGTTGCCAGGTTTGCATAAGGAAATCTCTCCAGGAACATGGTTGATAGGTTTACAGATGAGTAGCTCTCCAGGAACATCGTTGCTAGGTTTACAGATGGGTAGCTCTCCAGGAACATGGTTGCCAGGTTTGAAAATGGGTAGCTCTCCACAAACAGGGTTGCCAAGTTTGGAACCCTGGTCTGTCGACCCCACCATTCTGAAGGCCTCAGTCCTTCCTGAGCACAGGGCCAGATGCAACATGGAACCACTCCAAGTTCTGGAGAGTGTGCTGTTTCGTCAGTGCTCAAACATTCTGACAGGAATGTCAGCTGGCCAACCCCGGATAAAAAACAGAAATCTCGATTGCGTATCTTTTTGAATAACACTGCTCTTGAAGGAGGCAATGTGCAGGGGTTCTGCGCGCTGGTCTCCCCGAGAGAGATGTGCTGTTGTGAAGGGAGGACACGGAGGAGGTCGGCGAGGCTGGCCTGGAGCAGAGCCCACCCTCCTGAGCTCACAAATACCTCTGATTCTCCAGGGCAAGATAGCTTGCTTACACACCATACCACACCATACACACCACACCAATACGCACACACATATACGCATAATCTCACATACACAGCTCTAGTTCACTTCCTCCAGTGTTGCCTGAACTGATGAATGTTGACAATGGCTCCATGATAGGAGTACAAGCCAGCCCCAATCTTCCCATCCCACCCTCCAGCAGCACACATCCACCCCCACCCCCAACCCCAGGTCCCAGGCTCCAGCCTTGCATCGCACCCTGAACCCTCCACACCCACACCAACATTCCCAACATCAGTTTCCAAGCCTTTAACCCCCCCCCCCCCCCCTCCAACCTCAGTCCTCCAGCCCTCCACCCCAAACCCAGCCCCAAGCAGTCTGCCCCTGCAGCTGTTATGTACTACAACTTGCAGCTGTTGTTTCCATTAGGTGTAGTTGTTGTGGCAGGGTTTGGTGCCTGCCACGCCAAGTGGGTTTGAATCCTCCTATTCCTGGATCCCATCCCAACAGCCTCTCTGTGTGAACGCGTGTGTGGACGTGTACATGTGTAACCCGTACGTCTCCACGCCCGTCCCTCCCCAGATCCAGGAGCGACATCACGCTGCGGGCAGCAACAGCACCAGCTGTGTGTTCATGGTGAACCGTCCGTATGCGCTGGTCTGCTCCGCGGTGGCCTTCTACGTGCCTCTCGGCCTCATGGTCCTGGCCTACCAGCGCATCTACGTCACCGCCATGGGCCACGCCCGCCAGATAGGCACCCTCCAGCGTGCCGGCTCCGCCCCCAAGCACCACCCCAGCCCCGCGGGCGCCGGCGACCAACCGTCGTCGAGCCGTATGCGCGTGGAGACCAAAGCGGCCAAGACACTGGCTGTTATTATGGGATGTTTCTGCCTGTGCTGGGCGCCGTTCTTCGTCACCAACGTGGTGGACCCGTTTGTCCAGTACAGTGTGCCGTGGCAGGTGTGGACGGCCTGGCTGTGGTTGGGCTACATCAACTCCGGGCTCAACCCCTTCCTGTACGCCTTCCTGAACCGCGCCTTCAGACGTGCCTTCCTGCTCATCCTGTGCTGCGGGGACGACCGCTACGCCCGCCAGGGCAGCTACAGGCCCACCCGGCCCTGCCACCACTCCGTCAACGGCACCTCTCTCAGGTAAGACTCGACCTCCACCCGGGAGTGAGCTCAGACCTGGCCCTAACTCCACCCAGGGCTGAGCTCAGACCTGGCCCTAACTCCACCCAGGGCTGAGCTCAGACCTGGCCCTAACTCCACCCAGGGCTGAGCTCAGACCTGGCCCTAACTCCACCCAGGGTTGAGCTCAGACCTGGCCCTAACTCTATCCAGGGCTGAACTCGATACATTTCCAGAAGTGTCGGATGTACATTTTGATTAGCTTACTTTGCAGACAGCCATTACTCGGAAGGGATCAACACATGGGTTCCATTGAGCTCTTCCTGTCTAAATCCAGCCCACCTCCAGAATCCCTGGTGTGTCTTAATGAGGCCTTATTCTGCACAGAGGAAGAGGCTGTCCCTGTCTGGGTGTTAGGAAAACCAGGAAACCAGGTTATTGTCGCTCGTCCATAGAGAACCTCAGCATGACCATGTCCCTTAAGAGAACCTGATCCAGTTAAACATCGGATCCTGATCCAGTTTTAGCAGAGAACCCTGGTCCAGTGCACCCCTAACATCCCCCCACCCACCCCACGCCACCGAGCATGTGTGTGCCGCCCCAGGGATTTGGTCCTTATTGCAATGGTCCTGATCCAAGTCTGAAGCCCAGATATACTGTACAGGACGTGTGCATGTCAGCCCTCCACCTGCACTGCATGAGCCTGCGAAGTGGGGGGGGGGGGGGGGGGGGGTCAGGGGGGTCAGCCCCGGTGCTGTCAGGAGGATGGTGTGGAGGGAGGGGTGGGTAAGTTATTGCACGGTGGGGGGAGGAGGGGGGGGTGTAGTGAAGGGTAGGGATGGTGGGGTGGAGGAGGAGGGGTCTGGAGAGCCGGCCATGGTGCTGCCAGGGAGGTCATCATGATGGACGCGAGTCCTTAGGAAGGTTTACACTGTACAACACTATACTTTCCATCCCCTGTTTGGCTGTGAGGCTGCTGAGTGCAGCTGCAGACACAGACGCCTCTGCGTGCGTGTGTGCTTGTGTGTATTCGCATGTGCTCATGCATCTGTGTGTGTGCATGTGTATGCAAATGAATTGTGTACGTTTTACTGCGTATGTGTGTGTACATTGGTAGAATGTGGAGCATCTATCAGTGTTGATTCATGAACACCTCTTTGTTTGTTTCTGTCTGTCTGGTTCCTGTAAGAGATGGATGCAGGGGCCTGCTCGTGTCAGAGATGTTTATCTGTCTGGAGAGCTGGAGAAGAGTGGAGCTGCACAGGGTTACGGACACACTTCCTTATAGTGCTTTGATTTCTAAACAAGGTTCTAGTCTCAAGATGAGGTTCTCAATTCTAAAAATGCCATAGATGAGGACATAGATGTTGTTCTGGCAGGATTTGAGTTACGGCTCTAGCTTCCAAGTTCTAGAATCAAGGATTATAGTCAAGGCCTAGTTCCCAGTTTGTAATGTCCAGGGTTCTAGTGTCCAGGGTTCTCGTGTCCTGGGTTCTAGTGTCTCTTGGGTTCTACCAGTGTGTTCTAGTCCACAGTTTTCCCCTGGGTGTGACTGCTGGCTGACTCTCTTTGTTTCATGTTGTTTGGGGTTTTTCACATTTAAGGATTATGACTTTGTTCCATACATGTTTTGAGTCTTCAGCCTGGCCATGTGGCTCTCTTTAACGCTGCTCACTGGAAAAGAACCTTTCTTGTAGGGCTGTATGTCTGTGTTCTTCAGAGTGGTTAGACGGTCGAGCGTGTGATGCAGGAAGCTGAAAAACAAACAGTATTATTAGCGGCCGTAACGTCTGTCGTTAAACCTCGTCTGAGACATAGAGCAGATCTTCACAATCACATTATTGTCACTAAAATAGTAGCTGCTCAAAATCACACCGGAATCTCTGTGGAGTGTTCTTACTTATGACAGTCGCAGCACACACACACACACAGGCTTGTTTTACTATCCTAGTGAGGACTGACAATTCACTTCCATTCAAAATCATGCAATCCCTAACCTCTAACCATAACCATAACCCTTTTGTAATTCTAACCCGAACACAAATTCAAATCTAAACCTTAAATCCCACTTGAAGCACTTGAAGTTGTGGGGTCCAAAACCCCCATTTTTCATAGATGACTATCGTTGTGGGGACTTCTGGATCCCGCAAGGGTAGTTAAACAAGACCAGACACACACACCACACACACACCAGGCTGAGGCGGATGCTGAGGCTGGTGGCTACACAGTAGCTTCGAGGCTAATCTTTGTCTTCTGGTTGAATAATAATAATGACCAGATTGTGGAGAATTAGCTCTGCACGCTAACATCCCTGGCTCGGAGCTGATCTCATCCCATCTAGAGGCACGCAAGCATCGCCTCTGAGCTCAGTCCTTATGCAGAGACACAGTTGTAACTATTTATAAACATTTTCGAATGGGCTCTTCATCGCTCTACGGCTGTCTGCTGTTGATTCAGTAGGTCCATGGTGTCCAGGGCTTGACTAGGCTGTCTTATTGCTTGGTTCCAGGATGTAAAGCTGTATCCAGAAGCTCTTGTGAGGGATGTTAGTATGAATTAAGGACCTCACAACCACCTCTAATCCCATTGTCTGTGCTGAGTCATTGTGTGCTAGAGGAAAACATTTCTCTCTGCCTTTGCTTAGCCTTTATTTTGCTCTCAAAGCAGCTTTCAGTGTGGGAACAAAAGTGTGGATTGAAAGTTTGGGGAAACGTGTTAGAGTGGGCGTCTCATTTATTTCGGCAACATTGTGAATTCTGTTGTTGCTTATGTCGTTGTTGTTACTTTGTTTGGGGAACAATGCAGTCCAGACGGTCAGTTGAGGGTCCAGTGGGTCCACAGGGCAGGGGTTCAAGCCGTGCTGAGCCGCTGGCACAGAGACCCATCATCCTCACCATCATGTGCTACTGAGGGAGCTTTAACGCTCTGCTCTCACCCTTCAGCCCTGTGTGTGTGTGTGTGTGTGTGTGTATGGGCAAGTGCTTGCGTGTGCCCTTTGTAAGCGCTGCGTGTGTGTGGGGGTGCATGGGTGTGTGGGTGCACGCATGTGTGTGTGTGTGTTTAAGGTGGAGGATAGGGAGGCCGTCAGTAGAGAAGGTCTGAGAGGAGTGACTCCTGCAGAGTTGGGTCTGTCTGTGTGTGTGTGTCTGTCTGTCTATATGCCTGTCTGTCTACCTGTCAGAAATATTAATCTATCAAGCATGGCACAGTCAGTCGGTGAACAAGTTTAAGAAAGCTTTATTGCTTGCGGCCGACCCACAAGGAGACAAAAACATCACACGCCATTGTGCTACAAAGTTTGTCCGCTAGCATGTTGTGCTAGCAAGCTATTTAAACAGACCCGCTCTTTACATTGATTGGCTAAAACAAATGCATGCAAATGTCCCATGGATCTTCTTTCATTGGCTCCCTTGCATAGACCTGGCGCGCGTGTGTGCGTGCGTGTTTGAGTGTGTGCGTGTGTGCACTCTCTGACCCCTGTAAGCTTGACCAACTCTTTTATGGCCTCTCCAGTAAGATAGTGGTCAAACCCAGGTCCCCTTGTTTACGTAAGCCTAGTGTTACCTAGAGTTCAGATTTGGGGGTAGGCCTCTCTTTGCACACAAGGAATACTGAACACAGAATCATTCTTATGGATAACAGTTACATCTTTAACTTTTCTAACACTACCAGACAGCCTGCCTTCCTGTCTGTCTGTCTGTCTGTCTGCCTCTTTGTCTCCCGGTCTGTCTGTTTGTCTGTCTGCACTCCTTGTCTGCCTGTCTCTCTGCCTTATGTTGCAGTACAGAAAGCATGCATGCGTGTGTTTGAGTGTGTGTATGTGTACGTGAGTACATGTGTATGTGTACGTGAGTGTGTGTGTTTGAGTGTGTGTGTGTATGTGTACGTGAGTACATGTGTGTGTGTGTATGTGTACGTGAGTGTGTGTGTTTGAGTGTGTGTGTATGTGTACGTGAGTGTGTGTGTGTGCCTCAGCCAGCAGCACTAATCCGATTACAGTGAATGTCTCCCCAATAACGGCTGCTTTTAAATGTCACCAGAAACCCTGCTTCACCTTCCTCTCCTGCTGTGGTTGTTTGTCTGCTGTTTATTTACATAGTTGTTTACAACAACAAACCAACAAGCCCACAAGGGGGCTCTCTGACATAGGGCAGTCTATAACAGGACTCTTTGTAACAGGAGCGTATCAGACAGCACAGTCTGTCTCAGGACAGTCAGTGACAAGACAATGTGTGACTGTTCCAGAGTGCTACAGCTATCTCTCTCTTCAGCCATCCGTAGCAAAACCGTCCCCACAGCAGAACATCGTCCTAGGGCCCACCCCGGGTCCGAACCCTCAACCAGAACCAGAACACTGGTCTGGCCCCTCATATCTGCTCCCAGATCTTGGAAACAATCAGAACTCAGGAATGGCTGGCTTTTATGAACTGCGGTTCAGTTCTTTTATCAAAACAAAAGTTTGAGAAGAAAAGAAGGTGGCGTGTCGGCCAGACTGAGTCTGGTAGTCCACAGTATATTTATACGCAGTATATTCACAATAGTGAGTATATGAAAACACTGTGTACGGTATATGAATTCAGAGGGTATTTATAGCCGCACTAACACAGTAAGTGCATATTATGTCAGTCCGAGCACAGGGGAGTTAGGATAACTGACAATGGCACTGGTGTTGACACCAGATCTTCTACTGCACACACACACACACACACTGCTTCGTAATGTGTGGTGCTTGTGTCCATAGTGTTGTAGCTGTAGACTCTGCTGTGTTTCCATGCCCTGGGCCTCCTTTCTGACAAACCTGGCCGATTCAAACAGACAGTATTTAATAAGGTTGTTTTATCTGTGTATCATAACAGCCCTTTGTTTAAGTCATATTTATGTTCGGCCCCCGGCGGGATTTCAACCCCAAACCTCTGCGTCGCAGGCTGCCAGTCGTCATCCCGCTGAGACATATGAGGGTCTGAAGACCTCGACTGGGGGGGTTTGATCAACATCTCAGAGTGGCTGTGCTCTGGCTCTTGTCTACTCCTTCTGTCTAGCTCTCTTCTGTCTGCACTGTCTGTCTACCCTCCCTGGATCTAGTCCTCTCTCCCTCCGCTCTTCCCTGTTGCTGTCCTTCCTTCTCTTGCTCCCTCTCTCCCTGATAACCCCTCGTTCTCTCTCTGCTCTCTCTCTCTCTCTCTGTTTGTCTATATCTCCATGTATGTCTCTCTCTGTATTTGTGTATTTTGGTGTCTGTGTATCTATTTCTGTGCGGCTCTTTCTACCTCTAGTCAAGCTGGTCTTTGAGAGAGCTGCAGATATGAGATGCATTTGTTCCCAGGGGCGAAATAAACCTCTCGCATTCTGCCGGACTTGGCAGGCGGAAGACTGCCTCAGAACAGTCTCCTGCTCTATTTGATGTCAAACAAGAATTGTATCAACCAGGTCAAAATGTGTTGACATGCTAATGTCCTGAGGACGTGTTGTGATTGGTTCTGGTTTGGCTCCTCTTTGGCTGGCTGTCCAGGCCTGACCAATCTCTGGCAGAGAACATCAGGGCTTGACCATGTTTGGAAGTGTCCCAGGAAATCAAGAAGTAAACCAAACATCCAATTAGCTCATTAAATATCCATAGGACTAGCCATCACTGTAGTGTGTTGTTACAGACGTGCAGGATGTGTGTTTCTCAGGCTTTAGAAGTAAGGTCTGTGTATATGCACGTGTGTGTGTGTGTGTGAGTGTCAGGCCTGGGTGATCATCTGTCTGGTCACCAGCCGAGCAGGAGGTCTCACAGAGGACAATGAAGAGATCACATCTCACTTGCATTCAAAGGTCAAAGGCATCCACCACATATACCGTAACATATACAGACAGTCTACCACACAGCACATGCACTACATACACTTCCTAAAACCAAAACATCAACTTAATGCTTAGATCTATTCTCAAGATATTTCAGTCTGTTGTCGGGTTCGTTGGGATAAATGTCCCCCACTAATCCTTCCTGTGGGAACATCTCTGGTTTATCTCTCCTATCTGCTGCTCTGTGTGCTCCGGGTTCCCCTGAGGAACAGCTAAGGCCAGCTTCTGCTGTGTTCCACGGCAACTATTACCCTGAAATGAAAAACACACAAACATCTTCGCAGGGTCATGGCCCAAGCCTTGTCTGATGCTGCTGCTTCACTTGTTTCATGTCGTATTAAGTGACAGTGATCTGGAGACACGAAGAAGACTTACACACACACACATGCACGGTCACTGAATGAGCGCACACACACACAGCCAGAGGTGGAAGGTTTGTTAGAACAGTGTTTCCCAACCTTTTTTCAGTCATGGCACCCTTAGAAAAGTTTCTAAATGCTGTAGCCAACCCCCCCTGCTCAAGATACTCTGTTGTCACACAATATATTTCTTCTCCCGTTGTTTTGTCAGGCATTGATTTACAAAATAAAAAGGTTTCTCTAATGCTGTCGCCATCTACGAATCGAACATTTGCCAGGAGCTGAGTGTGCCCACTAATGTCAGTCGACTCATCCAGCTGCAAGGAAAAATCCTTGAAGGACTTTTACACGGAACCCTGCTCTCGTCAGACAGCAGCTTTCAGCAGTTTCCCAACCGCGGCACCCCGGTTGGGAAACACTGTAGTAGAATATAACAGATGGTGAACTCAGTCTGTCTCTTGTGAATTAGTGATGATGAGAATGATGATGATGGCAGTTATGGGAGCCAGGGTAGTCACTCTGTTGTTTCTTCTGTCTCTCTCTCTCTCTCTCTATATATATATATATATATATATATCTCCCTTTCTTTCTCCTTTCGCTCTTTGTGTCTCTATCTTTTTCTCTCTCTTCTGAAAGAGGAAGCAATGTTGGGGAGCATTCTACAGGGGTCAGGGGTGACCATGGGAACCTAAAACCTTCCAATAATCTCTCTGTGGGAGTATCCATGGTGACTTGTCCCTGCTGTGACTGCCTGAACCCAGAGCAGGCAGTGCTGCCCATGGCCCGGAGGTGACAGGAAGTAGACAAAGGGACAGGAAGACTAAGGAGACATAGCGCCACATGTTATGAAACTAAACATCTACTATCTGATACAGGATCTGCCCCAAGGGTTTATCTGAAACCACTGGTTTAGGATGAAGGTTAGTTGTATTTGAGCATGCAAATGTATGTGTGTATATGTGCTTCTACGTGCATGTGTGGGTGTGTGTGTTGGACCCACAACAACCGGAGTCCAAAGTCTTTCTTATCCTTTTTCATCTCAGGAGCCTAACTGTACCTGGACCCTACTAAGCCAACCAACAGACACACACACACACACACACACGCACACTCACACTCGGGATTTAAAACAAACAACTCTCACATGATTTATAATCGAAAACAAAACAGTCATTTATAACCAGAGCTGCTCCAGGGCTATCTGAGGACTTCCACCAGAGAGCCAATCCTGTGTCTGAAGGATGTGATGTCACTGGAAGTGTCATTATATTACCTTTGTCTGTTCTGGTTTGCTGATAAGCAGATGAAGTGATATTCCAGTGTTAGGCTGTATAGGAGTCTGGCTCCTCATCACTCAGCAGGAGTGGAATACTTCCAGCAACAGCTCCAACCAATAATCGTCTTTAAGCTACTGTCAGCCTCAGTAAAGTAGCTGATCTCATCCTAACCTTGGTTAGACCTGTATGTATATTTTGCCTTTATAAGGGAGTTAAGGGGTGGACATTTAACAGCTGTGATCAGAACACAACACAACCTAACTGTGGACATTCCTCTCTCTCTCCATCTTTCTCTATTTATCTTTCTATCTTTTTCTCTCCCTCTCTCCAGACTGTCATTCCTGCCAAACCGCAGCTACAGTGATAATGGCAGCAGGATCCTGGCCAATGAACTTGAGTCCCTGGATTCCCAGGGAGTTCCATGATGTCATCACCTTCTTTGTCAGTATGTGCAATGACGACGTTGCCGCCTCTCTCTGCATTCCTCCAGGCCATCACCCCGCGCACCCAGACTCCGAGGAGCAGGACCTGTGTGGGGCGCGAGTGTGTATGTGCGGATGTGTGTGTTTGGCGGGGGATGTCTTGACTTAGGGCTGTTAGGCCCAGGGACCTGCAGAGGATCCCCTCACACTGGGTTCCCATGGTGATGATGAGACTGAGGGGCTTTTTCTAAGGACCACTGGACCAGAGTTTGGTTCCATGGAGCTATGATGGAGGACTAACCCACTGGACATTCCAAAGCAGAAACACACTGGAGTTGGAGAGAATGTCCAGGAGCCTGGAAATGAACTGACCACTGGGATTACTGGGCCAGACATTCAACTGGCTGGTTTAGATATCTAACTGGCTGGCTGGTCTAGATATCTAGCTGTGTGGCTGGTCTAGATATCTGGTTGTGTGGTTGGTCTAGATATCTAGCTGGCAGGCATCTCGCTGGCTGGCTGGTATTGATATCTCACTGGCTGGCTGGTATAGATATCTCACTGGCTGGCTGGTATAGATATCTCACTGGCTGGCTGGCTGGTATAGATATCTCACTGGCTGGCTGGTTAGATATCTCACTGGCTGGCTGGTATAGATATCTCACTGGCTGGCTGGTTGGTATAGATATCTCAATGGCTGGCTGGCTGGTATAGATATCTCACTGGCTGGCTGTCTGGTTAGATATCTCATGGGCTGGCTGTATAGATATCTCATTGGCTGGCTGGTATAGATATCTCACTGGCTGGCTGGCTGGTATAGATATCTCACTGGCTGGCTGGCTGGTATAGATATCTCACTGGCTGGCTGTCTGGTTAGATATCTCATGGGCTGTCTGGTTAGATATCTCATGGGCTGGCTGGTATAGATATCTGGCTGGCTGGCTAGCTGAGGTCTCCATTTGGTTGGAGCTTTGTCTCTACTGCGCCCTCTGCTGGTGACCTGATAGTGTACATCACACATCCTCCCAATTGTCCATCCGGCCATCTGACTAGGTAGATGTCTCAGGCTACTGGTGGGATCCCCCAGGCAACACATATATTCCAACGTTATAATTTATTTCATCATTTCGCTCATGTCCAGCTTCAAAGAGGAGGAGCAGAATTGTCTCGTTACTATGTGACATTTTATAGACAGTCGTTTCTGCATGGTGTTACATTTACTATTTGTCACGATAATAAATGTGTAACTTTTACAAACGTTGAACCTTCAAATATATCCTCCGTGTCTCTGTGTGCTTCTGATGTGCCAGGCCTCCTCCCACACCTGGCCTGTTGCGTAACCTCCTTCCCCGTCAGCTGTTGGGGTGTGCAATGCGACCCCCTCAGTGCCGACGCACGGCGCCCTAGACAGCCCGATGACCTCCCTGGAGCCTTCGCTGGGTCTGACCGAGTGGCGGTCTGAGAGCACTTCAACGAGCCAGCTGTCGTTGTTGTTGTTGGGACCCCATGACCTCCACACAAAGCAGGTCTCCCCCCTCCCCGTCCACTCTCCTTTCACTGACGCTCAACTCAATTATAACCCATCACTCAGTCTGGTGCTCTCCGCTGGGCAGCGTCCTTCTCACAGTCGCCATCGAGATGAGCACGGCCTCAAGGTTGACGAACCAATCAGGGACCGCGGAGGCAGAGCAGGAACTCGTTCATGTGTGGAGTAGGTCGGACGAGCGCCGATCCAACTCTCCAGTGAGTTGTTGAAACAAGAACACCTTTGATCTAGGAAAGTGGGCCATTAAACCAAACGCACCGTGACCCAAGTGCACCATGAACTGTCCAGTCACATAGTAAAATACTGATTTATTAGAAAATACAGAAATCACTGGCCAATGGAATAGGGTGTTACATTGTCAATATTTACACAGACTCAGCTTCGAAAGTAAATCAGAGAAAAGAATAAAGGACTGACAAGTATTACAGACAATGTAAGAAATAATAATGTTGGACCTTGTACTACCTTGAACAGTTCCACAATACTCTATTGATAACAGTCGACAACTCAGTGATGACAGCAGTAACGTTAGAGTCGAGCTCTTTAATCTAAAACACAAATATGTGATGACAGCAGAATAATGAGAGTATAGTTTGGGAGGGTGTCGCTGAAGCGCTGTCTGTCCCCCCGGTGATGCGGTCCTATCGGCGTGGCGACACGGACGCTCAGAACAGGTCTTTGGTCGTGGAGTTGAAAATGGCATCACTGTGGGACTTCTTAGACAGATCATACTGGAGAACAAAGAACCAATATCAGGGAGAGAAAAAACTGAGGATGCAGAGAGTGGAAGTAGGGGGGGGGGGAGAGAGAGAGAGAGACAGGACAGAGTGTAGAGAGAGAGAGAGAGAGAAACAAGTAGGGGGCGAGAGAGAAGCGAGGAGCCAGACTAGTGGATGAGGAGGGTCTTACTGAGAAGTCAGAGTAGCTGGTGTCCACCGCAGGGTTCTGGCTGCTGTTACACTCCAGCAGGGGGGGGCGATGGATGGTGCCGTCCACGGGCCTGGCTCTCATCTGAAGACACACAGAACAAGATGTCATCCAGCTAAAAATAGTACCTAACCAGCGCAGAAAAGGTCACTTGCAATTGTGTGTGTGTTACCTTGTTAGAGGGAGGTGGCTTGCTGTTGGACACGCTGATAAAGGTGGCGCTAGAGCCACTGGTCCTCTGGATTGACGATTGGTTCGGAATCTGGACAGGACCCCGGGATTGGCTGGGAGTCTGGATGAAAAGACAACCCGGATTGGCGAGGAGTCAGAAGGGGGCAGCCGACTGGCTAGGAACAGGGGAGGGCGTAGCTTATTGGTTAGAAGCATGGGGAGAGAGAGGGGGCTGTACCTTCCTGATCTTGGTGGGGGTGGGGCCACTCATACCACTGTGGGGTCTCTTGGTAGGAGTCTTGAACTGAGTCGTATCCCCCTTCTTACCCGACTGCTGCTGCTGGACACACACACACAACTTGCACTGTAATCGCGAAAAGGTCCATTGACAGAACGCCTAGATGTGCGAGTGTGCACGCTGCATGTGTTGGTGTGTGCATCCTATAACCAACCCTTTCACTCTTTTCCCTCTCTCTTTGCTGTTTGTGCTCCTCCCATTGGCTAGAGATGAGGGTCATGACCTTCTGACCCCAAACCAGGAAGTCAGTTCCGTGGCTCTGCTCCCAGAGTTTTACCCCTGACCTCAGCTCCTCTTCCAACTGAGAGAGAGACATAGAGTGAGAATGTGTGTGTATTCACAGCACGTGCATCTGTGTGTGCGTCAACATAGCCAAGCAGGGAGGAGAGGAAGACAGTCTGAATAGGAGAACAGTAGAAGCTGATTAGGTAACACTGCCCCCACCCCCACCCATCCTTCATCAAACCAATTGGCTCTGATTGGCTGCTGCAACAGGCTGGGGAGATGATGGGAGAGTGATGTCATCAGAGATGAGAGTTGGCCAGTAGAGAAGGAGAGATGGAGAGAGGAGAGGTGGAGAGACAGATGGTGGTGCTGCTGACCTTTGGCAGCATCTTCTGGACCTTGACCCTCTCCTTGGCCTCCTTCAGCAAGGCTCCTCCTCTGTTAGAGAAGCGGCTGGGATCGTTGGCCTTCTTCTACAGACATGGGCGGTGGGGGGGAATGAAGGTTCAAGCTAGTGATGTACCGAAATGAATAGTCTAGGTCGAAACCAAAACCGAATTCTGGATGCATGTCCGAAAACCAAAACTTTAAAACTCACTATACTAATATTAGACTTTTCAGTTCATTTCAATTTCAGCAACATACGCCGTCTTAAAATGTGCAGTCGGCAGTGTTTTTTTTCAACAGAAATTGTATGTGCTTATCAGAAGCAGAAGTATTTCCACACTGCTGACTTGACCCCCCTTTGCAGGGTAGTGCCATGACAATGTCTACTATGAACGACAGTGAAATCTAAGCCCTGAGGAGCGTGGCTGCATTTATTTTGGGCAAAACCAGAAAATTCAATTTTCTGCCCAAAATGTTTGCCAGCGGAATGTTTGGTGCATCCGTATTTCAAGTCTCCTTACTAAGGTCCAACATGACCAGACAAAACAAGCCAAGAGCTCCATCTAAAGGTGGGTCTGTGTTTGTAATGGCAATTGTGTGTGTCTGTGTATGCGTGATGATGTGCGATGATGATAAAAATAATAAGAATGTGTTAATGTGTGTGAGTGGCCCAGTTACCTCAAATTCTTGGAAGAGGGCCCAGGTGTTTTCCCACTTGTGCAGAGTGTCCAGCAGGGGGCGAGCCTGCTGGTGGTGGGACTTCATGTTCAGCAGCTCTGCATCGTGCACAGCTAGGAGCTCCTCTGTGAAGACGGCTACCGGGAGGGAAAGGCTGGGGGTCAGACAGGCTTGGCAGGGTCCCCATTCAATTCAGGGCACCATTTTCCATTACTTTTCATGTTGATTTCCATTATTTTCCAAAAAAACTAAACTAAACATGCTCGGTAGAGCAAGATATCTTCCTGTTGGACATATTCAGACAATGCTCAAAAAATCACAATAATGTATGTGCATGATAAAAGCCAGTGAGCATAATCATAGTTGTGGTATATGTGGTGTAAGGTCTGTTATTGTGTTCCACCAGCTTCCCCACATGTCAGGTGACTGTGTTACTCACAGTGAGAGAAGCATAGGCCTACGTGTGTGTGTGTGTGTCAGTAACTCACTGTTGCAGAAGTGTGTGTTGAAAGCCTCTCTCTGCTGGGGGCTGAAGGTGCAGAGCTCCCAGAGAGAGAGCAGCTCCTCACGGACCTTCCTCACCACCTCCTCCAGCCTGCTCTTCTGCTGCTCACTCAGGCGCTCCTTCTCACTGCGCCACTAGAGGGAGACACAGCCACCGTCACTACAGCGTGCGGGAGGGAGAGAGAAGCGTGCGTGTTGGGGTTTTGGCGGGCGGGAGGTTCCCCCCACCTGTTTCATCTGGTCAGATAGGGTTCCACGGACGTTCTCCAGGAAGTTCTGTCTGTCCTCCTCGGAACAATCGAGACGGTTCCACAGACAGGCTGTCTTCTCCTTCAGCTGTTCCACACATTCCACCAGGGAATCCCTTTTAGCCTGAATCTGGACACACACACACAGTAATACAACAATATTATTATTATTATAGCAGTGGCTTATTACATTTTGTAGCACTGTCATATGTCACATTCAGTTATTTGAAAAATAAGTTTGCAAATAAATGGAATCAATTACAAGGTCACACAATTACAATGGGAGTCAGGTGGCTGAGCGGTGAGGGAATTGGGCTAGTAATCCGAAGGTTGCCAGTTCGATTCCCGGTCATGCCAACTGACGTTGTGTCCTTGGGCAAGGCACTTCACCCTGCTTGCCTCGGGGAATGTCCCTGTACTTACTGTAAGTCGCTCTGGATAAGAGCGTCTGCTAAATGACTAAATGTAAATGTAATTAAGGTTTGCGAAACCTCAAGCACAGACTTCATCCAGCTCAGTCTTTAAGAGGTGGGGCCAGGCTGTGTTGCAGCCTACACCAGGGTGTTGTGTCATGGTATGGTTATGGTGTGGTATGGCCCCCTACCTTGGCGAGCAGCAGCTTGAGAGCGTTGATGTTGTCGTGCGTGAGCAGGAAGATGTCCTGGTCGCTGCAGACCGACTCTCTCTCCAGGCTGGTCTCAGGCTCATGACCCATCTCCTCCATCAGCCTCCTGATGTCATCACGAAGGCCGGAAAACACCGCCACGCGCTTGGTCTGCGGGGACACACACGGGTTACATGCACACACTCTCTACAGGGAGAGACACACACAGTCTACTGTGAAACAACACACCGGTTACACACACACACAGTCTGTAGACACGCACACACACCCTACCTTTTCCTCGGTGAGGGTGGCTATATGTTGTCTCAGCTCCTTCAGTTGTGTGGTTGAGGGTATGCTTCCGGTGGGGATGTAGTACGGGGTGGCACAAAGCTCCACACACAGGTCTTTATCCTGTTTCTCTAGCTGCTGTTTCTCTAACAGGCGCTCGGCCTTCTCCCGCCCCAGAGCATCCACCTCGTCACGAAGGTGCTTCTCCATCTGCAGCACCGTCAGGCCCTCTGGAGGCTGCACCACACACAGGGGTGGAGTTAGGGTGGAGAGGTGGATAACCGAACACAGGGTGGAGTTAGGCAACAGTAAGTAATCAGGCTGTCAGCAGGCTTTAGTCCAGTGGGAGGGTACATACTTAACACCACTGGGAGAGCACAGTGGAGGGCAGTCTCCACTGACAAAATATTCAAATGAAACAATTGAAATTAAAATTACGTTTTCTTATGTCAGTACGTTATACATGGCGACCCAATGCAGGCTAAGGTTTTGACCGGAAATAGAACGGAATCCTATTCTATGTTAATTTCACCGATGTAAAAGCCCTATACTAATGCGTAAGTAAGGTAGAGGTGCAGCTGCAATGTTGCTCACCTTGTTGGGCTCCAAGGCTAGCTCCAGACACAGAGTTTCCAGATCCTTCTTGAAGTTAATTATGTTTTTGCGCAGATTATCTTCCATAGACTCCTCCTCAGCTATCATTTTTTTCAGCAGGTTCTGGGGGGGACAGCCATATACTGTAAGTGATAGCCTAACAACTGGCTAGACAGCATCAGAGACATGAACATGGCTGACAGACGATCCTCTCCCAGCCAGGAGACAATCCTAGACTGCGGTATGTCCAACCGGAGACAAATGCTTCTCACCTCGATGTGCTTCTTCACTGTCTCCATCCTCTGCACTCGTTTATCTTCCATGATGCCGATGCTGTCCCATATATCCACCAGTCGCGCCATGGCCATGTTGATGCCCGTCACCAGCGAGAACGCCAGCACTTTGCTAAGGTTGTAAAGGAGTACGACACACGTCAACCACAACTAAATACAGCTGGATAGTGTTTACAGTTTACGTTTGTATCCCTAGCAGTAGCAGTAAGCTAGGCTACCGTTAGCGCTAGCTACCGCCTAATGTTACTAATGCATTTCCTAGTCAAAGCAGAATGTTAACTAACAATAACGTACCTCCTCCGTGTTGACATAGTGAAGATACAAACTCAGCCCTTGAAGAAAAATAGTAGGCCTATTCTAATATACCGACAATTTTGAATATTTTGTTTGCAATCAATAGTCACGAAAAATTCGATGATAAGCGAGATCACCAGTCAAAACACAAGAGGTCTCAGTTGAAATTTTAAACTGGTTCGTATGCCAGCCAGGGATTTTATGATTGGTTGCTTGGTCATATAGTACGGTGGCCAACAAAATGCAATGAGGGCCACTTCCAGTTCGCTCTCCCATGTGCGCTAGCTATACTGCCACCAGGTGGACAACATGAACACACTTTCTATTCAACTGTACATTTTCCATACATTTGTATACATTTGTAAAATGAGCAAATGTACATGTTAACGACTGAAGTTATTATTGAGTTGAGTTGTTTCATCAAGTAGAAAAGCGTTGATGTGTTATAATCGTATCACTTGATGCGTGACTAGTCCATTCGATTTGATCAAAGGTCCCACACAGAGTAATGCGAGCTACCATATAAAATCATTATGTAAAGCGAGACATCACTTTATCACAATTTAGCACAGTTTTAAGATTTATTGAAGCAACTTTAAATATGACGATGCCTTTGTTGTATTCTTAGCAAGTAGGCCTACGTTGTGTCCAGGAACAGCCGTAACAGGAACTCTCTGGATGGATGCCAACCTCGGTTCTATTTAAGATTTAGCTGAGTAAAGTTGATGAGAGTTTATCAGGCCAGTTTGTCCAAATACTAGTCTTTATTTAGTATTGTGCACTCTTCTACAATATCAAAAATGAGTTTATCAAATTTCAAATAACCATGGTTTTATTACAGTAATGTATCAAAAGCATACGACACAAGTATATCGATACAAAACAAATAACAGTCTTCACTTTTTGCTCGGTTATATTGTGCAACTACACCCATTCCCTATTTATCTAGAAAGCAATAAAGTGACACTACTTGACACATTAGAACGATTACAAATGTAAGTTAATGCCAACGGATCCACAATCTTGACACAAATCAAAGTCATGAAAGCTGTACAATATTCAGGTTTACAGTAAAACAAGTCTCTGCCTTTTTACAGATATTACATAAACAGCATGTTTTAAATCATGGCCATATAATCCAGTTAAACATAATAGAACGGTGATCATATCTGTAGCCTACACCTATGGGAGGTTTAATTCATGCTTATTCCAGATTGTTGGCATTTTTTTTACAGACAATTGAGTCACACAATATGTTGTTTGTCTCATAGTTTAAGTAGCCTAACTATTAAGGCAATTGCTCATTTGTGAACAGTTCGGCATGTTACAGCCTTAGGGGGCAAAGTAGAACAAACCCCTTTGATCTCTTCTATGCTACTTTGGCATAATTCCATATGACTGGTCCCTAATCAGAGTCCTGTAGAACATATAAAGATGACCTACATTTTTATGTTGACATACAAACCTCTTCGAGAGGAATAAGGGTGATACATCCGCAGACCACAGAGTCGGCATTACCTTAACGACCTTCCCTTACCACCATGATTAACATTCAATACATTGTTGATTACATACTATCAGTTCAAGAAACTACACTTGGAAAAAAGGATCCACCTTGAGCATGGAATGTTCTGGTTATCCTTGTAGGACAACCTTCTTAAAAATAATTGAGAAACCTTTTTTATAGCAAAAGTTTTTATGGCAAAGGTTTGTATCGAGAAGGATCTCTCACTGTCAGGATAAACAACTCATTTAGAAGACTATGTTATATGTTGAATCCAGGTCTGCCAGGACTAGTTCCTTCCTTTACCACACTTCTGGTCAAATACACCCTCATCCTCCTCTACACCACAGAGTCCTCTGCTGTCTCGCCTGGCCATGTGTCGCCTGCTGCTTTGTCAGCTGTGTTGGCGACCTCGCTGGCATAGAGAACAGCAGAGTGAACCGTGTGGAACAGCAAACTGTCTATGTCCTTGTCATTCTTCCCAAAGTAGGACCCTCTCCTCAGGGTGTCGATGACGTTGGTGTTACACACTGCCAGCAACACGCTCACATCCACCTCCTGGTACTCCTTCAGCACTGCCTTCAGAGTGCCCATGCCGGCAGAGTCGATGAAGGGGACGGAGGAGCAGTCCAAGACAATGGTGTGGAACAGCAAGTCTGCGTTCACCAGCCCGACTATCGCATCTCCGTTGGTCTTGTCCCCCCTGCTGGCCTCAGCCTGTTTGGCAGCCAGGAGGCTCTTCTTCTGGGCCTTGCGCCTGCGTGTCAGCTCCAGAAAGGGCTCCAGGCCCACGGCCTTGTACAGGGACTTTAGGAAGGTTTCTTTGTTGGCGTAGTAGAGCGGCGCCTGGAAACGGAATATGCGGACGCCGGACGGCGCCGACAAGTCCTTGTACTCCGCAATGTCCTCGTACAGTTCCGAGGTCCCGGCCTGGCCCAGCAGAGACACTTTGGGGTTCTGGGTCTGGAAGATGACGCAGATCATGGAGAACACCACACCCACCAGCAGCCCCAGCTCGACGGTGATCAGAGCGGAGGCCGCCACAGTAACCAGCCAGACCACGGCGTCCGTCTTGCTCGCCCGCCACTTGCTGGGAACGTCGCGGAACTTCCTGAGGGCGCCGCGGAGGCTGACGATGATGATGCAGGCCAGGACGCACTTCTGCAGGGCATGGAAGTACGGCGCGAAGAAGAGGAGGACCAGGAGGACCACCAGGGCACTGACCAGGCTCGACACCTGAGTCTGGCAGCCCGTGGAGTCCTTCACCATGGTCTTAGCCAGCGCCGCACTGGTGGTGAAGCAGTGGAAGAAGGAGGGGATGATGTTGCAGCAGCCGATGGCCAGCATCTCCTGGTTGGGCCGCACCGTGTAGCCGTTCTTCTTGGCGAACATCTCGGAGAGCGAGACGGTGAAGGCGAAGCTGATGACAGCCAGCGGGATGGCGTCCAGGGCCACGCGGGGCATCAGGCCGAAGTTTGGCACCGTGGGGGGGATGAAGCCCGTGGGGATGTGGCCCGACACGCTGGAGTCATAGCGGCCATGCAGGTCGCCGAAGTGGGAGGTCAGGGTGGCGCCCGCTACCACCAGCAACTCCGTGGGCAGCGGGATCTTCAGGCGGTCCTTGTAGCGTTCCTGCAGCTCCTTACCGGCAACCAGGACAAAGATGCAGATGGCACTGGGGACCCAAAGAAGTAGTTAGCACAGAGCTCCCAGTGTGTCAGCTCCTGCATTTTTGATTTTGTTTGATTGCGTTTTTGAGCTGTATTAACCTGGTGATGAGATCACAGAGGTTGGTGTGGTGGATGTTGGAGAAGATGTTGACCCAGGTGACCACCACAGTGCCGTAGCCCTGGTATCTGGGGATCTTTAGGCCCAGCAGGTACTTGGCCTGCACGGTCAGGATGGTGAAGGAGGCCCCTGTGGCGAAGCCGTCCAACATGGGGGCAGAGAGGAAGACAGAGACAAAGCCCAGCCTGAACACCGCCATCAGCACCTGAGCAGGGAGGGGCAGGGCCAGGCATGTTTGCATGTCGTATATCATTCAGAGTTCTGTTTATCCATCCATCCACCTGCAAATCCCATCCTTTCATCCATTTATCCACACACACACACAACTCCTCAAACACAGTGAGAGTACCTGGTAGATGCCAGCCAGGAAGGTAACAGCGGCAGCGATGCTGATTGCGTAATACTCCTTCTCCCCCTTCAGGCCTCCTGCCGTTCCGTTAACAAGCAGACTATCGTTCAGGACCGCCGACGCCCCGTCCTCATTCAGGTCATAACCGGCCAGGAACACCTCCCTGTCCACCACCTGGCCCACCATCAGGGACATCAGGCTGAAGATGCCCACTGACACGTGCTTGGAGGTCCCCATGAAGAAGTAGATGATGTTGGCAAAGAAGGAGGTGTAGAGGCCGTAGATGGGGTCCACCCCGGCCAGCAGGCAGTAGGCGATGGCCTGGGGCACCAGGATGATGCCCACGATCAGTCCTGACATGGCGTCTCCCCACGCGTACTCCCGGAGCTTGTAGCGGGGCAGCCAGCGCACCACGGGGAAGAAGCCTGTGAGGGTGGAACGAACCCTGGGTACTGAGCAGGCCAGGCCCTGCTTCACCTTGGTCTTCAGCACTTCCAGAGGGGGCTTACGCTGTCGAGCACGGCGCTCCAGGGACGGGACACAGCTCCTCGGGGTCATAACTGCCTCCATGGCCTCTGAGCGCTGAAAGCGGAGGGGCGGGAGGGGGGCTGAGGAGGAGTGGGGGTGGGCCTCTTAGCCAAGCTCCTGGGGAAACACACACAAACCCAAATACACACAGAGACAACAAAGACTTGATCGTGAGACTCTTTGATCGTCAGATCCAACGGACACAACGATTAAACACTGACCTTCCACTCAACTTTGAAGTACACACACATACACACACACACACTTTGACATACCCAGCTACATCTATATAGATTGCATCAGTCTCTTATCAAATGTCTGATTAACGAAATGAACACTAACTTGTCAGATATCCAGGGATTCAAAGAGATCTGGATGTGAGGAAACACTGATTAAACCTCAGAGACTGAGACAGAGACTGCCTGGATCAAGCCGTGCAGCCATGACGGCAACACTCAATCGTCCTGTACTACACAGCCTTGCCAGCACCTTGGAGACAGGAACACTTACCAGAGACCGTCTGTGACGGTGTTCACGTTAACTCATCTGCCAGCCACACTCCTCAGATCTGTCTGGAAACCAACCAATTAGCTCATCCGTCCTTACTAAACTCATACTCATACCCTTGTTTTTTATAACTCATGTCTATTCTGCAGCACGGTAAAATCTGAACCAAATTTCTTGTATGTGCATAATTACATGTACATACTTAATGTAAAATAAAACGTATTCTGATTCAGATTCTGATCTCGGTATTCCCGGTCTGAAACAGGTCATCTCAGAACTGCACGGTGGACCAGAACCAATCCTATTAGACCCAGACAGTTAATAGGTTAGAATCAGAATCAGAAATCAGAATTTGGTTTATTCCATATGTAAAATATAAAATAGGATAACATAATAGATCACTATTAGTAAAACACCTCAGTAATAACACACACAGTTTCCCTGTGTTCTATAGCGGATCTAAATATCCTGTGTTTCCGTGTCTGCCAGTAAAGGCTGGACATTCCCCATGACCTCCCCCTGGCCTCCTCCACCAGGAGGTCACCTCCCCCTGGCCTCCTCCACCAGGAGGTCACCTCCCCCTGGCCTCCTCCACCAGGAGGTCACCTCCCCCTGGCCTCCTCCACCAGGAGGTCACCTCCCCCTGGCCTCCTCCACCAGGAGGTCACCTCCCCCTGGCCTCCTCCACCAGGAGGTCACCTCCCCCTGGCCTCCTCCACCAGGAGGTCACCTCCCCCTGGCCTCCTCCACCAGGAGGTCACCTCCCCCTGGCCTCCTCCACCAGGAGGTCACCTCCCCCTGGCCTCCTCCACCAGGAGGTCACCTCCCCCTGGCCTCCTCCACCAGGAGGTCACCTCCCCCTGGCCTCCTCCACCAGGAGGTCACCTCCCCCTGGCCTCCTCCACCAGGAGGTCACCTCCCTGGTTGGCTTCATCAAGACACTACCACTGAGAGAGCTCTGTCATGTCTTATCCTGATCTTATCAGAAGGCCATTACAGACCACTGACGAGCTCTGATCTCTGCTTCTGTTTCCTGTGCCAGCATCAACAATCCTCTCACTCACTCACTCTTTCACTCACTCACTCACTCTTTCACTCACTCACTCACTCTTTCACTCACTCACTCACTCACTCACTCTTTCACTCACTCACTCACTCACTCACTCACATACGCCTCTGTTCACACAACTCACAAGTCACATCCCTCCTCTCCAATCCAGGCTGCGGCAACACAGCTCCAACATGTGTACTCTGCTCCTCTCCCCTTCACTAGAGAGGATTACCATTGCTGGACAAGTGAGCAAATTGACTCAAGTCCATATTATTCAGTGACTGCTTTGAACAAATTACAGGCAACCTCATTGTAGCCCAACTGACCGTCTAGTCAGACATAATTCACCGCAGACCACAAACAAATTGGATACAACTGCCCAAAATCCATTCAGTACACACCATGTGTGAAACAAATCTGTCTGTTCAGGTTGGAGGGATTAGCTACTCACCAGTCAGTCTCTGAGTTCACCCAAACAGGGAGCCTCAGAAAGTCAGACCTTTGCAGTCAGTTATAGGATCCTGGAGCACAAGTCTCAATCACTCTAACACAACCAACATGGGGAAATACAGGTAACTCTCTCTTTCTCTCCCTCTCTCTATTTTTCTCTCCACATTTGTCCTTTTTTTTATCTCTCCTTTCCCATGTTTGTATACTTCCTCTTGTCCTCTCTTTCGTCCTGGTACTGGAGCCAGAGTGATCACCCTGGAAGTGTTCTGAGACTATGTTGCATGAACACCACGAGGACCGCCCATTGCCTGGTATAGCCCCGTCCCATTGGTTCACCAGCCAGAGGCAGGAGGGCCGTCATCTATAAAAGTGACAACTTGTTTGTGAAGTCCCGCCTTGCCTCCCCTGAACTATCTGGGTGAGAGTGTCAGGACAAATCATGGTGAAAGTAGTGAATGTTTGACTGATTGCAGGTGCTTATCTGGCTGTTTTGAATGTCCGTGCTCACCTAGGCCCTCCCATACTAGTGGACGAGAGTAGGAGGTGTGTGCATACACCATGGACTGGCTGATAGCTACACCGATGTTACATAACAGGGTGAAGGAAACACAGAACATGCTCTGTCTGTCTGACACTGTATCATAAAAATGTAACTGTTACTGAGAGCTGATATGTGATCCATGTTTACAAATCTTTTGTGTCCTCCATCCAAGTAGATCACCCCAGAGCTAGATCCTGGGGGGATCTCCGTGGATGAGGGACATAAGATGGATAAGGGATATGTAAACATAGATCAATATTGCTCATAGAGACCTACGGGGTTGGGGTAGTTTGTCTATATTGACATTTGTCCTCTTTCAGGATTCTGTCCTGAAGGGACAGATCATATCTCTCCTCAGACGTCTGTGTGTAGGTCAGCAGGAGAGAAACACACTGAATCACCGTGTCTGCAACTAACATTGCTTCTGGCAGTGTTCCCAGAGAACAAGTTAGTTTGTGTGAAATGAATATACGTGTAATCGAATAGACATACACACACTCACACATACACAAACAAACACACACAAACTCTGTACAGCCTCTCGAACAATGTTGAAAAACCAGAAAAACCAGATAGCGTACGTATGTCACACAAACACAGCCCCTGCTATGCAAAGTGCGTGAGGAGGTGTGACCCACTTCACACAGTTGCAGTGGAACTCGGAATAGTTACCATGGCGTTAACGTTGCAACCTGGGTAGAATTGGAGATTTGAGGCAGGGTCTCTGTCCTCTAAACCAGCTCTGCCTGCAGGAGGTGAGGGACTGCGAGGCGTCATGTTTTACTTCCCCTCTGTGGCGTCCACCATCTTCACACAGAAACGTTCACACAGAAACTATTTGTAAGTCACTTTGGATAAAAGCATATGCTGAATGGATAAAATGCATAAACTCCCCATCAAGGTCGTGGAGAGCAACCCCCCGCTCTGGGTGAAGGCCCCTCACAGCGCCTCCAGGAAATACCGCACATATTGTGGATCTACTGTGAAGTCTTATGAGAAGCGTATGTGTGTGAGTGTGGGGGAATTGATTTGTGCCAGACTGTTTACTACTATCGTGTTGAGCCATTACTCTGAGTCATCCTGGCTGAAGGGCTGGAAGGTGTGTGTGTGTGTGTGTGTGTGGGGGGGGTACGGTAGTCTGGTGTAGGTGACAGGCTACAGTCATAGACTGACCGAGAGAAGTGAATGCACACTTTATGAAGCTGAACTGCTCATGTATTCATTCATGTGTGTGTGTTTGTGTGTGTGGCTGCACACTCCATGGTGAATAGCAGTATTGTATAACTGATGGGGACGTGGCACTCCACCTCTCTCTCTCTCTCTCTCTCTCTCTCTCTCTCTCTCTCTCTCTCTCTCTCTCTCTCTCTCTCTCTCTCTCTCTCTCTCTCTCTCTCCATTCCTCTCTCTCTCTCTCTCTCTCTCTCTCTCTCTCTCTCTCTCTCTCTCTCTCTCTCTCTCTCTCTCTCTCTCTCTCTCTCTCTCTCTCTGGACCCCTCCCATCCCCCTCCTCCCTCCCGCCTCTTTTTATTTTCAGCTCCTCATGTAGGCTAAATACCACAACCTGCTTGTTGGTTGTTTATTTGAAGGAGTCAGGATGTCATATGCTCCCAGAGCATTAGTGTACTGTCCCTTTAAATCAACCCGCCTCGTCTCGCCTCAGAATGTCTGCATGCTGGATTTACAGCCCCAGACCTCATGTTGTGGTAGAGTGTGAGTGAGTGTGTACTCACCCCAGCAGCAGGAGCAGCTACACCGACGTGAGGACGAAGCAGGCTCAGCCATGCCTCTGCTGCTGCAGCCCACTCTCCGATAATACTTCCTGCTTCCTGCTGTCACTCACTGCAAGGCATGCTGGGATCAGCAGCCTCGTTCTCATCCAGGCTCCCCTTGGTTTCTTGTCCAATGAGGGACAGAGGGGGAGGGGGAGGGACGACGCTGCTCAGGGGTTACCATGGAGACGAATGCAGCCGTTCATGTATGTCGATGTGTAATCGTGTTTGTGTACTTGTGTGTGAGATACAATGAATGGAACAGTGGCTATACGCATATGTCCTGCACACTGCAGGAGACAAGACTGCTGACACAGAGAGGCTTCCAGCTCAGCGACACGGCTTCTGCCTTCTCCACGAACGGCTCCAATCACCAAGGGAAATTTCAGAGAAAACTGCATGTTTATCCAACAAAACCTTGTTTGTTGAACCTGTCTGTGAGACATCTAACTGTGTGATGGACACTGTTCTGACGTGCTTTCCCCCATTCTGCTTGCTCACTTGGACACACAAGAAAGGAGAGAAAAAAGGATGGATGGAGGGAGGGAGGGGCCAAAGCAGAGCAGGGGTTAAACCCAGGAGCGTTGTTAGACCCTTTTTACTGGGGCACGTGCCCCAGTATAAATCTGCTGTGCCCCAGTAAAATCTAAAGTTTGAGTTTTAACAATTTACTTTATTAGTCAGTGCATTCATTTACATTGATAATAATTGATAATCCCGGAAAAAATAAACGCAGTATCCCAATCAACACTTGTAAAACTAATGCGAAAACACAGAAGTTCATGTCAGCGAGCTCTTCTGAGCTTGCCAATAGTCGCTGCAGCACGCACACAGAAGTCCAGGTGTTGGATTCGGCACACAAGTCAGAATTGAGGTCAGCTAAGACAACATTACAAAACTAAAGATGGTTTCTAAATGATAAGCCTATTTTTTGACTAAAATTTTTTATTTTGATTAAAACATAAAAACAATATTACATGAAGCTCAATATTCAGTATTTGCGCTCAAATGAATGCAATTTATTTTGGCACGCTCGCATTAACTATTGATGTCCCTGCCAAAGCTGATATCAAACTTGCGTCCCTGAACTGTTGTATAGTGGGGTTAAGCAAGGTGACTTTCTATAGCCCAGTAGTGCATTGTGCGCAGGAAGCTTGAAAGAAAAAAAAGAGATATGAATAGGGGCCTGTGCCCCAGTAGAGTTTAATGTCTAACAACGCCTCAGGGTTCAACGTCTTTGACATTTTAGTTACTTGTAGAAAGTGAAGTGTTTGTTCGCCGGTGCACGATAAATATTTGAATGAGGTTAACCAAAGAGTGGAAAAGCTAACTGTTTGTCAAGTGTCTTTGTGAGATCAGAAAAAGACACCCTTTGGCTCCTCCACACCCCTACCCTCTCTCCATTCTCCCTACCCTCTCTCCATTCTCCCTACCCTCTCTCCATTCTCCCTTCCCTCTCTCCATTCTCCCTACCCTCTCTCCATTCTCCCTTCCCTCTCTCCATTCTCCCTTCCCTCTCTCCATTCTCCCTTCCCTCTCTCCATTCTCCCTACCCTCTCTCCATTCTCCCTACCCTCTCTCCATTCTCCCTACCCTCTCTCCATTCTCCCTACCCTCTCTCCATTCTCCCTACCCTCTCTCCATTCTCCCTTCCCTCTCTCCATTCTCCCTACCCTCTCTCCATTCTCCCTACCCTCTCTCCATTCTCCCTACCCTCGGCCTGCCTCTCTGTCCAACAGTCACACACTACAAACACTACATGATCACCCATTAAGTCAGTAGACCAATTGGTTCGCTGATAGTCCAAAGGTGTGTGTTATCAGAGTGTGAACAATGATATGAAAAATATAAATACCATCCAAACAACGTTGATTGCAGTCTTACGTAAACGTTTCCCATAATTAGCTCGCGACAGTACATTTAGTCATTTAGCAGACACTCTTATCCAGAGCGTCTGCTAAATGCGACAGTAGCTGCCGACTGGACAATATGAAGATGTGCAAATACACCTCCATATCTTAATCATCATAATATTGTAATCAGCTAGCAGACACTTTTATCCAAAGTGACGTACAGAACAGTATATGGTTAGGTTCCAGAGTATGGTGTTTAGGTTCTATGTCATTGGGGATGGTATGTGGACAGTAAAATAGTTGAGCCACATGTATATCATTACATGACCTGGGTGAATGATCTGTCATTTAGGAGGATGATAACCAAGATCTCCTGACCTCTCTCATGATCTCTCACTCTCTCTCTTTTTCTTACCCACTTTTCCTCTCTCTCTCTCTCTCTCTCTCTCTCTCTCTCTCTCTCTCTCTCTCTCTCTCTCTCTCTCTCTCTCTCTCTCTCTCTCTCTCTCAGAGGTACAGTGTGCACAGGTCTGCCCCTCTCTTGCTCTGTTCTCTCAGCCTCAGTCATTAGCAGCTTAAGGTGATGACTGAAGCTTTATATAGCTCAGCAGTAGTTCCTATTGATGTTGTAAAGATAAAACGTTTCATCACAGTGAGATATTACGGACCTGACGAGGTCACACATTCAGAGTTGCCGTTACACTGGGTTAGTTATTGGCTGTTCTGTCCAGTTGTAGAGGAGAGATGTAGACAGACATGAGTGAATGATTGCTGAGAAGGACAACTGACTTAGCAGTTTAATGTTCCTACCGGTTGAACATTGAATCAGCTTTTACTGCGTGATGGTCTTAGAATAGTGTAATGTGCTGGGTTGTTAGCAGCTAGTAGGGCTAGGACCAGATCTGAAGCTATGGCAGGCAGCCATGGGGACTGTCCACAAGCAGGCAGCCTGTGGTAAGCAGCCATGGGCTATCAGTAAGCAGGCAGTTTTTTTTGGAGACATGGATCACACCTTATGGGCATTCCAAGGAGTTTAAGCTATTAGCTGTTTTATTATACATTTCACAGTGCATGTGTTTTGGTCAGCCAGCACCAGTAGACCTGGTAAAGTTTGCATGAAGGAAGTCTATGTGATAGTCCAAGTCAAAGTGATGATTGGTGAACCTCATAAACACAGGCCACAGGGACATACTAGCAGTGGCGGTCCAAGCATGCCCCCCCCCCCGGGCAAACGGGCAAACCGGGCGGCTGCCCATACTAGGGTAGGCAAACATAGACACCGGTATGGCTGTAGGCGTGACAGTACCACCTATGAAGAACTAGAACACATTACGTTAAGCATACACACTTTCAAACTGTCAAAATACTTGATAAAACATTAATTTTCCATATGGCTCCCATGACATTAAATACATACTGTAGTTGAACACTTTGTGTTGATCAGATCTGAGTGATCCAGCTGAGGGTCTGCATTGACACCACTAGGGGGCGCCCATTACAGATCCCTGCTGGTGTTGCACCCATGGACACCAGCTTCCCTGAAATAGGACACAACGTCTTAGAAAAGGGTTGAGATTGTTATTGTGTAGAAGATTTTCTTGGTTCTTAGAATTAAAGATGGGTGTTGGGTTTGTTGTTCTCAGGATCATGTTGCTGATTTGTTGTTAAGACAAACAGGAAGCAGCCCAGCAGTGGACTGAGAGAACAGAAAGTCCTCTTGCGATCTGCTGGACACATTACTTTACCTCGGAATGTTTCCTGAATCCATAGAAACGCTAGTGTGCCAAGGATCCAGACTAAATGAGATTTTCTGATCATGATTGTAGTACACTTATTGTACTCAGCTAACTACTGTATCAAGGTTCCAAGATCTGGTAAGCAATGACCTTGTATGTCTCTCTTTATTTCTCTCTCTTTGACTCTGTGTGAGGAAATCCTTCTTTTTTTTAAGAAATAAAGAAAGGGCATTTCTGCCTGTGTTATTTTTTATAGTGATGGACTAGAGAGACAGTAAATATAGGGAGAGAGAGAGGAGATGATATGATATGCAGCAAAGGACCTGGGCCAAATTTACACCCAAGGCAGTGCAGTTAGGCCTCAGCCTACATGGTACACCCACTCATCCAGTGAGCTCCACAGAGCACCATGATCCTGTTATATTCTTACCTCAAACAAATCATCCCTTGGTAGACGACAGAAGATGACCATCTGCTCAATGGACAACAACAAAAGCAATAGGCTCAGAATGTACTAGAACCATCTGAACCTGAACACCGTAACTCCATCAGGACAGAGACTCTGGTCACCTCCTCTCTAGAACCTTCTGTCAGCCTCAATACAGCCTTTAAATCATCTTAATCATCCTCAGATGTATATTATTTTGTTACACTGAAGTATTTCAATGGACTGTAGTTATATAACCTTCTACAGATTACACCTGCTATGGTACAACAAAAATACACGCACCAATCTTGATGTCATGACTGACCAGTCCATGTGTGTGTGGGTCTGCCAAGAGTTGTGTAACATTGTTTTCTCAATGATTTGCAGCTCAGTACTAACTATCTAAGTCAGGGGCGGTTTTAGGCACGGGCGGACCGGGCAGCCGCCCGGGGCGGCATTTTTTCATGTCACGTGGGGGGCGCACCAGCATAAAATAAATAAATAAAAATCTCTGCGCCGCGAAGCGGTTTTCTCTTTTCTATCATTTCACTGTGTGGGGAATTGGCAAATTGGCGCCCCCTTCAGGCAGCTGCAGGCACCCCTGCTTGCTGAGAAGGTGCCGTGCACAGAAGCTGTGTGAAAAAAGGGGAGAGGGACAGACAGCTCATCTGACTGGGTCTCCCAAATGGAATGGACAATTCATATTATAAATATAGGCCTAAAGTTCCTGCACATTTTTTTTATTTTTTTTATTGTGTGAAATGGCGAATAAAAAAAAAATGGGTATAAGCTAACTCTTACGTTTGTTAGCCTTTTTGCTATGATGCTTGCTATGCAACAACAATATTTCGGTTTTAACTCAACAAACACGAGATAAAATTTCACCATAATAGTGTGCTTTGCAACAAAACTGTTACAAGTTCAGTTATTATTTATTTTCATTATTTAGGTTAGGCCCTGTAATTAGCCAACGGAATTTTCAAATCTGTAGGTAGTTTCAAAGACGAACATTTGCTATTTGCTACAACTATATTTCGTGACAAAGTATAGTTTAAAGTCATAACTAAAAGTGTTCCTCCCTAAAAGTTATATTAATATAGCATGTAATAACAGACATTTAGCGTGTAAGGGCATGTTTATGTAACCCTCCTATTATGTTTGGTGTCAATTTGACCCCAGGCTGTTTTAGCTGTATAGAACATAATCGGTCTTACCACAACAGCCTTTTGATTTCAATGGGGGAGGGGGGGGGGGGGGGTGGTGCGCGAAGGGCGTCTTGCCCTGGGTGTAATTCAATGTAGAACCGCCACTGCTAAGTGGATAAATGGGCCCTCTGAAGACCCGGCCAGACAGTGTCAGCTGATTTAATTTGCAGGATGAACAGACCAGATCAGACGAGCCCCAAGCTCAGCAGGATCAGACCAGATCAGACGAGCCCTTAGTTGTGATGTGTACACTTCACCGTCTGGTTATTGGCTGAGCTAAAAAGTAGTCTATTAGGTTATCTGTGTCCACGGAGCCCCGGTGGATGGTCTGGTTTCCACGGAGCCCTGGTGGATGGTCTGGCCAGAGAAGAGGAGATAAGAACTCTTGGAACACGCTCAGGTCTTTTCTGATATGTTCTGGTCTACTCTGCTCTACTATGCTCTACTATGCTCTGCTCTGCTCTCCTCTGCTCTGCTCTGGTCTGCTATGTTGTGTTCTGTGCATCTGTCAGTAGTAGCACGCTCTGATAACAACCCACAGAGTCACAATCACAGAGGTTTGTTTACAAAAGAACACGTTTATTTTCACACACTTGACACTTGATACGGTTCACTTGAAACGAGGTGAGTGGTGGGGGTGGGGGATTATTGTCGGGCCTCCCCTGGCCCCCCCCTTAACCCCTCCCACCACCATCTATCAGCATCTCCACAGCACTGTCCGACTTGCCCAGGCTCCACCCATAACAGGGCTCAGGGCTGCCCAGGCTCTGCTAATCAAACGCTCCCCTAGTCTAGCAGGCTCCAGACTGCAGCACAGGCTGGAACTGCCCCACCATGCAGATCTCCTCCTGCTTCTGCCTGATTAGGCGCTGGATGGCAGGGGCCAGGCCTCGAGGGTTCCTGGAGAAGATCAGGGCATAGCCGTCCTCACAGCTGCCGTCGTCCTTCACGGTGCGGCAGGCGTAGGTGATGGCGTAGTTGTCGTAGTCGGTGTCGATCACCCAGTAGTTGTCACCTAGAGATGGCGAGGCAGGATAGTCAGCCTGGCAGGGAAGGTGTGTGTGTGCATGTGTGTGTGTGTGTGTGCATGTGTGTGTGTGTGGGGGGGTGGTGGAATCGGTTTGAGAGGATGTGTGTGTTTCACTGACCTCCGCTGGACAGGTAGCTGGCCAGGCCCTGGTAGTTCATAAACATCTTGCCGGGATTGGAGGGGTCAGGGACGGAGTACTGGGCAGCCATGTCAGCACACACAACCCAGAACCTGAACACACACACACACACTAACACTCATTAGACATCCCGCCTATTCTCCCTGTCCAACCCAAATGGCAGACACAACTTGCCTCCCTGTACTGTGACAGCAGAGACGCGCTTTGGACCCATGGTTAAAACAGGACACAGTGAGTGTTGTGTGTAGCTCTGCCCCGCTAACATTACATTTAGTCATTTTAGCAGACGCTCTTATCCAGAGCGACTTACAGTAAGTACAGGGACATTCCCCCCGAGGCAAGTAGGGTGAAGTGCCTTGCCCAAGAACACAACGTCGTTTCGCAGAGCCGGGAATCGAACCGGTAACCTTCAGATTACTAGCCCGACTCCCTCACCGCTCAGCCACCTGACTCCCACATGTAGCCCAGCCCCCTTAGACATACCCAAAGAGGGTGACACGTCCCTTGGAGGAGGCGGTCATGGTGCCGTCGTCGTCAATGGTGTACTCGGCGGAGATGTTGTCCTGCAGGAACAGACCTTCTGGATCCTTCTTCTGAAGGGCATACCACTTCCCAGCATACTGCAGAAGAAAGGGGGAAGAGTGACACAAAGAGAAGGACGTTAAGACACCTGACTACAAACACAGAAAGAGAGAGAGAGACTCCTGGATCTCAGAGCTGTGACCCCACCAGGCTGTGGAGAGCTGTGTGGAGGTGACGTGAGTCAAGAAAGAGACTCACCCTCTTGGGGTCGAAGTCCTGTTTGACGGTGAAGCTGTCCACCACGCAGGAGGCAGCCCAGCAGCGCTCCACGTAGGCCAGGAGGACCATCAGCAGGGCCGTCTTGGAGAACTCCATGCTGCAACGCAGGGAGGAGCAGAGGAGCAGGGCAGGAGGAGGAGAAGGGGAGCAGGGTAGGAGGAGGGGGACAGGAGGAGGAGGAGGAGGAGGGCAGGAGGGCAGGAGGAGGAGAAAGGAGCAGGGCAGCAGAAGGAGCAGGGAAGCAGGAAGTGAGAACACTGTAGCTATCTGCAATGTAGCTATTCCTTACTGCAGCACACAGAGTGAAGATGCAGAATGTATGATAACATCAAAGACTTCCTAGTTGGAATTGAGTAAACACCCTGGTTCCATGTCCTTATCAGTGTACATTCTGTTCTCCCTCACAGAGACTTTCGGGACCACAGCAAGCCCTTCTCTCTCAGGTCTCTGTAGACAGGAGCTGTCCAAACACACTTCTTTGAAAATCCAAGATTATGAATGCTGTATGAAAACTATCGAGATGAATGACCATCAAGCTCCTACTCAAACCCGCACGGTACAACAGTCGCCTTCACCAGCAACATCTGTGTTCGCTAACCCTTCATGGATTTTGAAGCAGAAGTAGCCTCTTACCTGAGTGTGTGCAGGTGCAGAGAGAAGAACAGCAGAGATGAGGATGTCAGAGAAGGTTTTCTCCACAGGGTCCAGAGTGTGAGTGGGGTCCTTATATACGGCTGCACAGACAGGTTTAGCTCTGCTGTTCACTTCTTGTAACTAAATAAGGTGCTTAAATCTTGGGAGTAATCCGGTTGGCTAAAATCCTTACAGTAATCTGCCTTCACTTCACTTCAGCCCATGTTTACTGTAAAAACAATCAAAGCTTTATGTAACTGTGTGGAGATACACACTGATACAAACACAGACACACAGACACACACACACACACACACACACACACACACACAGACACACACACAGACACACACACACACACACACGCCCAAACATGCCAACACACACACGTTCAACTACATGAGCACACACCATACCAACACACAGACACCCACAAGTAAACACACTCCCGTTGTGTGTCTTGACCAAACACACAGGCACTGTGTGTAAAGCCTGTGTTGTGGAGCACATGTGGCCTCCAGCTCGAACGGCCATGTGCTCCACCATCTCTAAGCCCTCCTGTTCTGGTGCAGCACGAGGCCCTGTGGACCTTGAACCCAGGTCTCGTCCCCTCAGGCCCAGGACACCACCAGTAGACCAAAGGGACGTCCTCTCAGTCCATAGATGAGTGAGCTCTCCATCCAATGGTGTCAGTGCCATACAGATATCAGCAGCTATGCAGTCCCCTTCCTGACCAACTGAGGGAGAGGTTATGGGACTGAACCCGAACTGATCAATACTGTATCAATACTGTGACTGGGTGTGTTGGTTTCTCCAAGTGTGTGCGTGTGTGTGTGTGTGTGTGTGTGTGTGTGTATGTGTTCATGGGAAAGACCTAGTCAGTGTTGTGTGCTGTCAACTACAAGCCTGCCTCAGAGACAGGTGGCCAGTGATCCAAGGGTTGAGGGTTGGCGTAAGGTTAGCAGTGTTACATAACAACCCTGAGATAGGGAGCTAATCCCACACACTACCTACATATAATGTACCAACACACACACACACACACATTGAACTGCACCCACACGCAAAGTACTAATACACACACACACACTTACTCAAAGCAGCTTAACTCTCTTTATGTTGTGTTTCACTCATGGGTTAGGGGTCCATTGTTTTCAATCTACATATATCTATGGAACCTTTAGCTGTAGAACTTCCTGGAAACACACACTGCCAGGAAGGACAGAAGTTTCTAGAAGTTCAGTTGACCGGCTGAACTGGTGGGGTGTTAGTTAGCAGCTGAGAGACAGACACCATGTTGACTGCATCTTAGTTCAGGTTTTTATATATGAGTCAGATTCTTGAGACTGTGTACGTATGAACTAACACACATACACATATATGTCCTTCTTATTCCTGGATTTTCAAGTTAATTACAGTACAAATACAATCAAGTAAAACAAATTATTCATCCTGCTCCTTGTTACAAGTTCTGTCAATAAAATCATACAAATAAAGAAATCCTGATCTTATGTGAACTGTATGTGCATGTAGACAGAGTGAAATACTTGAACTCATCTCTGAGTTATATGACAGCATTGTCATCCGAACTTTGTCGACCCCTGAGGCTCTAAGAGACATTGAGATCCCAGACAGGGAGGATCTGGCTTACACAGGCTCCTCCAACAGACAAACTCTGCTCTGTACCAGACCTACACATGCAGGCTGGTTTCTTTTTCTGGACAAGAAAAGTTGGTCTGACGGGTTGACCATAACATGAGCACAGTGGTCAATCGAGCTGAACGTAAACATGCTCTGATGGGTTGAATGTATCTTGAAGATCGGGGACAAGAACAGCAGTCTGCTGCCATCTAGCGGTGTACCAGAGTATCACACCACCTGCTGGGTGGCAGGATGGACCAGAGGAATCCGGTCAGACTTCTTTTCCACCTGTAGAGGATAGTCCACGGTGGCTATCTCTCAATAAGACACATCTTAATGTTATATGGTCTCTCATTAGTCTATGGTGACCATCTCTCAATGGGAAACATCTCAATCATCTCCGGTGGCTATCTCTCCCTGTGAAACATCTAAATAGTCTAAGGTCTCTCCATAGGAGAAATATAAATAGCTTAGGGTCTCTAAATACAAAACATCTTCAGAGTCTAAGGTGGCCTTCACTCAGTGGGGCAGTACAGAGATTTGGCCACACAGTTAGTGACAATTACCGTCGCTAAATGTGCAATTTGATACCAGCTATGTGTCGTATAGTCTTTAGATCTAAACCCATAAAGTACTTCTGCTGATCCTCATGTAATCTAGGTGGGCTAATTTACAGCCTTGACCCTTACCTGCCTACCTGCCCTGCCCTGGGCTCTGCTCTGCCCTGCCCTGGGCTCTGCCCTGCCCTGCCCTGCCCTGGGTTCTGCCCTGCCCTGGGCTCTGCCCTGCCCTGGGCTCTGCCCTGCCCTGCCCTGCCCTGGGCTCTGCCCTGCCCTGCCCTGCCCTGCCCTGGGCTCTGCATGTGTAAGTGTGAGCAGCTTATCCATGTGACCTTTTGTTTAAGATGGTTATGAGTCCTTAATATAGACAGGTTTTCTCCGCTCTCATTTCAGTAGAAGGATTACAGATATTTCTCCACCAGCCTCTCCCTCCCTCTTGTCCTTCTCGGACCCTCATCCAACTTCCTGCCCACTGTGTGTCTCACTCTGTCACTTCTATTACCTGGACAGCTCTCCAAAACTGGTTGTTTTCAAAGCAACTGAGGGATTGTGTAAGACTATATAGAAAGATGTCTCAGGGCTTAAGCAATGTGACTGCTGCTGTCTTCGTTTTTTAAGTCTAACCAGCCTGGGTTTGTTTTGTATGTGAAAGCTAACTAGCCTGTATTTCAATGTCAAGTCTACTATAACAAGCCTGTGTTTGTGGGTGAAATCTAATTAGCCTGTGATTTTCACAAAATGTGAAGGCTAATTAGCCTGTGTTTGTCTGTAAAAGCCAACTAGCCTGTGTTTACTGAAGCCCAGTTGCACGAGGACTGGCCAGACAGTGTTAGAAAGGTGAGAGGAGGGTTGGGTGCTGAGATAATCAGCTAGTGGCCTAACTAAATAGGGCTTATCAGTGAAGGGTCCTTTTTTAATAAGAACTTAAAGAGCTTGTGGGCCTACCGGCCTCGATGAGACCAGGGGAACACACACACTCAGGAAAACACACACACACTCAGATAAACACATCAGTAACTGTTTCAGGACACTCTTTTCCCAGAGTGTGCCTCCTCCTTGATGCCTGGAGGAAGAGCCATGATGAAGAGAAGGTAATCGTCTGATAGTGGGCAAGCTGAGAGCGGATCTGCCCGCCCAGACTGCGATCACCTGACCAGGTTGTGCATGAGAAGATCCAGGCTCACCTTCAGCACGACTAAGACGCCAGCTTGCTGATGACAGTAGAATTGGCTCCAACGACTCCCCCCCAGCACCTCCCTCTCTCCCTCCCTCTCTCTTGTCCGTCCGTCCGTCCGCCGCAGCCACGTCCTCCTCTCACCTCCTCTCTCTCTCTCTCTCTCTCTCTCTCTCTCTCTCTCTCTCTCTCTCTCTCTCTCTCTCTCTCTCTCTCTCTCTCTCTCTCTCTCTCTCTCTCTCTCTCTCTCTCGCTCTCTCTCTCCGTCCTGCAGGATTAGATGCTGGTGAATGTGTCCTCTCTCTTCCTCCCCTGAGAGTGCGAGGTCGTGAGCTGTGCGGAAAGCTGCCCCAGAGCCACCACACCGCTGGCCCGCGGCGGAAGAGGAGGCGTCCCTGAGAGAAGATGAGCGTAAAGAAGGAAGACGTGGAGGCCTTCCTGGACGGGAACCCGGCCTTCGCCCAGGAGTACTTCAATAAGAGCCTGAGCCCGGCAGCCATGGCAAAGGTGTCGGGTCTCCCTGAGGCAAAGGTGGACTTCAGCTTGTACCGTGAGCTCAGCCAGGTGGAGGAGAGCAACTACCTGTTTGATATGATCAAGGACATGCAGGAGAACGTCAACATGGAGCGGGTGGTGTTCAATATCCTGAAGAAGGTCACCTCTATGATCCACGCGGACCGCTGCAGTCTCTTCATGTACCGGCAGAGGAATGGCATCGGGGAGCTGGCTACGCGCCTCTTCAACGTCACCAAGGACTCCAAGTTTGAGGACTGCTTGGTGCAGCCGGATTCAGAGATAGTGTTCCCTCTGGACATCGGGGTGGTGGGACACGTAGCCCTGACCAAGAAGACAGTCAACATCAAAGACGTGTCAGAGGTAAAGAGATGCAGACCGGGAGGGGGGAGGGGGACGACATCTGGGGCCTGGGGGCCAAGGAAGGGGGTTCTCTTTCGGGGACATGGGGAGGGGGTATTTTGACTGTCAGACCATGTGAGCTGGGTCATGGGCATAGCTACTGGTAGAAGGGGCTTTGGGGGGTCTAGGGGGTGGGCGGGCCTTGGGGGCTAAGGGCTGGGGGCTGGGAGGTTGGGGGGATGGGGAGATTGGTACTGTGACACACAATTAAACTGCTGAGGTGGTGTTTGAACAATTCAACGAAGATCATACAGACACATGAAGAAGAATGTGGTACAGTCCAGCCAAGTTTTAGAAAGATAATAAGGTATTCACAGATATGTTATGTACATGTGCAGGATAGTGCACTGTAAGTGGACAGAGTGTGTAAATCCTCTTGACGGACATAATCCAGTTATTTCCATATCTCATCAGGCTGTGCTCCAGGTGGGATTACGTCTGTGTTACATTTAAACAGGGGTCAGCAGGAATCTACAACAGATCTACAACTAAGTTCCCACAGGCTTTGTTACTGATACACACTGTCCTGATCATACCTGAAGTGTGTTTGTCCAGTGAACAGACTGGTCATGTCACTTCTATAAACAGTCCCACTGATACTGTGGATTACACACACACTTTTACACACATGTACCAAAATCACAAATGCATGTACATGTACGAAGACCCCTCCTAAAGGCTCCAAACAATTCAAATATTAAAATGAACCAGCCTGGTAAAAATGATTGTTGTGTGTGTCAACAGAGAGGATGTTTATCTGGGTACCTCTGTCTGAAAATGCTGTGTTTGTGTGTCAGCCATCCCCTCCGATGAGTAACATGGTCATGTGTGCACACATGCATGTGTGTGTGTGTGTGTGTCTTTAAGTGTCTGTGCCCACACGCTCCCGTTTGAGCGTGTGTGTATGTGCGGTCTGTCTTCCAGAGCATGCACTTCAGCCCGTTTGTGGACGACCTGACAGAGTACCAGACTCGCAGCATCATGGCCAGCCCCATCGTGAATGGCAAGGACATGGTTGCTGTGTTGATGGCCGTGAACAAGACAACAGGGCCACAGTTTACCCCAGAGGATGAGGATGTGAGTCTGTCTGTCTGCCTCCCTGCCTCCCTGCCTGTCTGTCTGTCTGGTTAGTTTGTCTATCTGCATGATCTGTCTGTCTGCCTGGTCTGTCTGTCTGTCTGTCTGTCTCTGTCTGCCTGACTGCAGGCCTGCCTGCCTGCCTGTTTGAATGTTTGTCTTCTGTCCATCTGCCTATCTGTCTCAAATCAGACTCTCTGTTTGGTTTTTCAGATTTTTTTAAAGTATCTCAAAGTTGCCTCCTTGAACTTGAGGATTCACTTCCTGAGCTACCTACACAGCTGTGAGACACGTAAAGGACAGGTGAGTTGAACTGTCTGAATGCCTGCCTGCCTGCCAACCTTTCTGTCTGTCTGGATGTGTTTGGATGTGTGTGTGTCTGTCTGTCTGTCTGTCTGCGTGTGTGTCTGTCTGTCGGCACAATAGTGTGTCTATGTGGCTGGCGGAGTGTCTGTCTTGCTGTTTGCCTTGTTACTTGGTTCCTCTGTCTGTATCAAGGGAGTTGTGCTGGCTGCTTTAGAGTGAAGATCAAACCAGGATTATGGATCAAGTTTTCAAACCAGATGCCAAGTTCCCCACCACAGTGACCCCATGTTTGCTTGTGTGTGTCACATACGTGTATTTGTGTGTGTATTTGTGTGTGTGTGTGTGTGTGTGTGCGTGTCTAGCTGCTCCTATGGTCAGCCAACAAGGTGTTTGAGGAGCTGACTGACATTGAGCGGCAGTTCCACAAGGCCCTGTACACGGTCCGAGCCTACCTCAACTGTGACCGCTACTCTGTGGGCCTGCTGGACATGACCAAGGAAAAGGTAGGCTAACGTCAGCTCGATCTCCGTGTGTGAGCACAGCATGCATGTGAGCTGTGTGTGTGTGTGTGTGGTGGTTGTGTTTTGATGGTGTTACAGTTATGTTATGGTGGTGCCCACAGGAGTTCTTTGACATCTGGCCAGTGTTGATGGGAGAGCAGGCCCCCTACTCAGGTCCCGTTACCCCCGACGGCAGAGTAAGATCTCCCTTCACACACCTTCACACACCTTCACATACCTTCACACACCTTCACTCATCTAAATCCATGTTCACGCCCCTTCACATGCCCTCATACACCCTTCTACACCTTCACACACCCTCAAACACATTCACAGACCCTCACACACCTCCAGTCGGCTCACATCTGCTCGAGTACACCTCCCCCTGCTCTCGTGGAGTTCTCACACGTGCTCTGTCATCCCCCCAGGAAGTCATATTCTACAAAGTCATTGATTATATTCTACATGGCAAAGAGGATATCAAAGTCATACCGTGAGTTTGCTGCTGTCACACTTTCTCTCTCTTTCAGACAGGAAATGGTCTTACAGGACACCATTAAGCATTAAGGTATAACATGTTACTTTTTACTTGACTGGGAGTGTGTGTGTGTGTTCCTCAGGACTCCGACACCTGACCACTGGGCTTTGGCCAGCGGTCTTCCTACATACGTAGCAGAGAGTGGCTTTGTAAGTTCTTTGTCATGCTCTCATACTCACAATTCATACTTTCATGATTTCACATTCTCATACTAACCCTAATTCATACTTTCATGATTTCATATTCTCACACTAACCCTTACCCATACTCTGACACTTCCATATACCATTAACATCCTCCAATAGACAAAATGGGTTCTGCAAATGTTCTCTAATCAATGAACGGTGTTGTGTGTTCACTCTAGATTTGCAACATTATGAATGCACCATCAGAGGACATGTTTAAATTCCAGGTAAAATGTGCAATGTGACAACTCAATCTGTACAATAAGACACAGCACAAACTGCAGTTCAATAGAAATAAAACGTCATTGATGTACTTTCTGGTCCGGTCCTATTTTCCCATGATGCAGTCTGAGCCATTGGATGCCAGTGGTTGGACCATAAAGAATGTGCTGTCTCTGCCAATCGTCAACAAGAAGGAAGAGATTGTGGGCGTGGCCACGTTCTACAACAGGAAGGATGGGAGGCCCTTTGATGAACAGGATGAACAGCTCATGGAGGTAAACTAGGCTACAAACTGACAAATTAACTAACTTACTCAACTTACTCTATAACTGACTGACTGACTGACTGACTAATTAATTAACTAACTAACTAACTAACATCCTCTTTAGGCCTTGACCCAGTTCTTGGGCTGGTCAGCTCTCAACACTGACACCTACGACAAGATGTTCCGTCTGGAACAGAGAAAGAACATCGCCCAGGACATGGTGCTGTACCACGTCAAGTGTCGTGACGATGAGATCCAGAACATCCTGGTGAGAACTGGAACCTCACGCACCTTCCTCATCCTCCTCCTCATCCTCCTCCACAGAAAAGGTGACTTGTTGTCTCTGTTCCTAGAAAACCAGAGAGGTGTTTGACAGAGAACCCTGCGATTGTGAGGAGGAGGAGCTGCAGCAGATTCTGGTATGTGGCATCTTTGAGAACAGCTCCATGTCCACCACACGCTGGGTCACACCTCTTGGGCTTAATTTAGGACTTCAACACAAAATGAATGAATCCTCCAATCTCATCAGTAATTCAGTCCTTCTTTCATGGCAGGAACTCTGAATTCACGTGACAAGGTGCTAACTCATTCTGCTTCTCTAGAAAAAAGAGCTGGTGGATGCTAAGAAGTTTGAGATCTACGAGTTCCACTTCTCTGACTTCAAATGCACGGAGATGGAGCTGGTTAAGTGTGGCATCCAGATGTACTATGAGGTTGGCGTGGTGAAGAAGTTCCAGATTCCTCAGGCGGTAAAACAAACACAACACCTTGCTCGACTTGACCTCACACCCATTTTTACACTGTCGTCAAAAGAAAATTGCAGCCTTTAGGCACGAGCGAGCCGGCTACAGTCCCCTCTCTACCCGTGTTTGCAGGTGTTGGTGCGCTTCATGTACTCTGTCAGTAAAGGCTACAGGAAGATCACCTACCACAACTGGCGCCATGGCTTCAACGTGGGCCAGACCATGTTCACCCTGCTCACGGTACTGCAGCTCGCTCACCTGGTCTCTCACTCTTGAACACGGTTCGTGGTGGATTTGGCTCCCTGGTAACATGGTCTGTGCGTGTGTCCGTGTGTTCAGACAGGCAAGTTGAAAAGGTACTACACAGATCTAGAGGTCATGGCCATGATCACAGCAGGCTTCCTTCACGATATCGACCACAGAGGAACAAACAACCTCTATCAGCTTAAGTGAGTATCAACACACACACACACACACATACACTGAGACATGCACTGAAGCCAGGGACTGAAGTCAAGGCTGGGTTTGCTTTCCTGGACAGATTTTATAGAGTGTGTCCACCCTATGGACATGTTGATGATTCTGTTTGGCTGACTCTAATTGCTGGTTATCTACAGATCTGGCAACCCGCTGGCCAAGCTTCATGGATCTTCCATCATGGAAAGGCATCACCTGGAGTTCGGCAAATTCCTGCTAGAAGACGAGGTATATGTGGCCAAAGTCAACAGAGAGTATGTCTGCGTGCGTTTGGGCACATAGATGTGCATGTATGTCTTTGTGTCTGCTGTTTGTGTGCATGCGGGTGCATGTGTGCTTAGAAAGTATGTTCATACTTCTGTAACTGGCCATGTGACTGACCATATCTGACATTCATGTCCCTAGACGTTAAACATCTACCAGAATCTGAACCGACGGCAGGTGGAACACGTCATACACCTCATGGACATTGCCATCATTGCCACCGACTTGGCGCTTTACTTCAAGTCAGTCCAACATTCAGTCCTTGTCTTCTCCCTTCCTCTTAACACCTGTTCTCCTCTTCTGCTGCCCTCCTCCTCCTCTCCCCCTCCTCCTCCTCTCCCCCTCCTCCTCCTCTCCCCCTCCTCCTCCTCTCCTCTCCCCCTCCTCCTCCTCACCCCCTCCTCCTCTCCCCCTCCTCCTCCTCTCCCCCTCCTCCTCCTCTCCTCTCCCCTTCCTCCTCCTCTCCCCCTCCTCCTCCTCCTCTCCCCCTCCTCCTACTCTCCTCTCCCCTTCCTCCCCCTTTCCCCCGCCTCTCCTTTCCTTTGCTTCTCTCATCCTCCCTTCAACTGTGACTGCCACTGAAAAGGACCTGAACTTCATATCTGCCCCATTTACTCATCTCTCCACCCCTCCTCCTCTCCTCCTCTCTCCTCTCCTCCACCTCTCCTCCTCTCCTCCTCTCTCCTCTCCTCCACCTCTCCTCCTCTCCTCCTCTCTCCTCACCTCACTCCTCCTCTGTCCTCCCTCCTGCTGACAGAAAGAGGACGATGTTCCAGAAGATTGTGGACCTGTCCGAGACGTATGAGGAAGAGAAGAAGTGGGTGGACTTCATGTCTCTGGAGACCACCAGGAAAGAGATTGTCATGTGAGTAGAAGGAGACGTCTATTCTTCCATCCAGTACATGCCATGCACGAAACCATCCACACATTCATCCATTCATCTATCCAGCCTCCATTCATCCATTCATTCATGATGTATGCATTGCTGTCTCGGCAGGGCAATGATGATGACAGCCTGTGACTTGTCAGCCATTACCAAACCCTGGGAAGTTCAGAGCCAGGTGTGTCTATTCCTTCATTTATCAACCAACCCATCAATCCATACAACCATCCATCCAAACATCCTTCCATTCACCCAACCCCACATCCATCCATCCATCCATTCATCCATAAATCCATGAATGTATACACCTTTCCCCACATCCACTCCCTCCTGTCCCTCCATCCCAACATCCATTCGTCCTCCATCCTTCCATCTGTCCAGTATGTCTGATTCACTAAACCGCAGGGTGCCCATGCCTTTCGGAGTCTGAACTGTGTCTGTGCTGCATTTTTACAGGTGGCCTTGTTAGTAGCTGCCGAGTTCTGGGAGCAGGGTGACTTGGAGCGCACTGTTCTAGAGCAACAACCCATTGTGAGTGTGTCCACCGGTGTGTGTGCGTGCGTGTTTTAAGTGTGTTTGTGCGTAACGTCTGTGTGTGTGTCTGTAAGTGTTTGTAACGTGTTGTGTGATATCTGTCTTTATGTGTGTTTCTGTGTGATTTGCGTATGTGTGCGTGCGCCTGTGTGTAACCCTGTGTCGTTCCTCCTCCAGCCTATGATGGACAGGAACAAAGCAGCAGACCTCCCTAAGCTGCAGTGTGGCTTCATTGATTTCGTCTGCACGTTCGTCTACAAGGTACTGAACATTCTCTCTCACTATGCACACACTAAGTATACAAGCTGTACGAACTAAGTACACATGCCGTACACACTAAGTACACATGCTGTACACACTGTGTAAACACTCAGTACACACTATGTACACACTAAGTACACATGCTGTACACGCTAAGTACACATGCTGTACACGCTAAGTACACATGCTGTATACACGCTGTGCACATGAAGTAGACACAGTGGACGCACTCACCAATCAGTTTAACTAAGAAAAGAAACCAAAGCTAGAGGTCCGAGGGCAGAACCTCACGACGAAACACCAACACCGTTTCTCTTCTCGTCCTCCTCTCTCCCCCACCCGATCCTTTTCTCCTCTCTCTCCCCTTTCTCCTCCACTCTCTCCTCTGTCTCCATCAGGAGTTCTCTCGCTTCCACCCGACCATCCAGCCCATGCTGGACGGCATCCTGAACAACAGGAAGGAGTGGAAAGCCCGGCAGGAGGAGTACGAGGCCGGCCTGAAGATCCTGGAGGAGGAGAAGGCTGCTCGGGAAGAGGCTAACGCCAAGAAAGGTACCTGGTCTGACACAGTCTAGTACTAAGACTACAGACTAGTCTGACACACTACACTACCATTACCTGGTACTAAGACTACAGACTAGTCTGACACACTACACTACCATTACCTGGTAATAAGACTACAGACTAGTCTGACACACACTACTGGCATTACCTGGTACTAAGACTACAGTCTACTACTAACACTGGTACACTGCACTAATACTGCAGTCTAGCACGAATACTACAGTCTAGTGTAGTCTGGGGTGGCATGTGTTGCATGTGCGTCCTTCATCTTGTTGTGTGTGTGGTCCTGGTGCAGCTTCCGGGAACAACCCCAGCGGAGGCTCTGGGGCCAAGACGTGCTCCGTGTGCTAGAGCACCGCACGCTCCGGAGGTAGGTGACTCCAGGATGACATCATCACAACCACACCACCTCACAGCCGCGGCCGCAGCCAGCACACACCCCGGGACAGCGCCACCTACAGTCACCAGCATGAAACTGCAGCCTGGGAGCAGGGGAGGGAGGGAGGGAGAAGGAGAGAGAGAGAGGAGTGGGGGAGGGCCAGAAAGGGGAAGAGGAAGCACAGCAAGCATCCTGCCTTGCCCCAAAAGGACACTCATTGGCTAAATCCAAATTCTAGAACCATTCACCCTCCTCTCTGGGTCCTGGCGGCGTCTCCTGGAAGGATTGCAGAAGGCGTGTGTCTGGTGGAGTCACGTCTGTATACCATGTCTACCACCATTACCTTCTAGAACTTTCCAAGTAGGCCACTGACTTTCCTCAGAGGACCCAACTTCTAACATCTGTGTGTGTCTGTGTGTGTCTGTATGTGTGTCATTGTGAATATCTATATATGACTGTGTGTGTGTCTGTATGTTTTAGAGAATATGTTTAGTATAGGATTCTAACATCAGTAGGACTTTGGTATGGTGACTCTTCCTGAAGTGAACGTTAGAAAAGACATTGTTACACACCTTGATTTTATGCTGTTGTAATGTGTGTGACATGGATTAAGAAGTCTAACATATCTCTAGCATAGCTACAATGTATTCTTGTTCCAGATGGTGATTGGAGCTATGGTCACCAGTTCAATGTTGATGTTCCAACACCAGTGACCTACACTGATGTTGTTCGTTCCCTCCTTCCAGTCACACATTATTTACATGAGAGAAAGTGTTAACTGTAGCTCTCAACACTCAGGTATAGGGATGCTGCAGGGACTGTGGATTACTGTAGGTACTGCTCTGGTCTAGTGTCTGTCTGTCTGCCAGCCTGTCTGTTTATCTGTCTGTCTGGTTTAGTGGGTGCATAATATGGAGTCCTAGTACAGGAAAACTGAATCTGGTAGTCTCCACCTGGTATCACCAGGGGGGAGAATGATGTCATCTAGCTGCCATTGTGTCAGGGTCAACTGGGCAAATATTCTCCTATACTGGGGCAACAACCTTCCCTTGTTGATGTAATCACTTGTAAATACTCCTTTCATGTAAATACAAAGAATGTCACATTATTTTTGTAGTATATTAAATAGATCATTTTCCTCCTTGTAGCGATGTTTGTTTGACCAGCACTAGTTGTGAACATCTCAGTGGTGTCTCACGCAGCTGTACGATATGTACCAGTCCCTGAAGTTCATTGGTTTTCCACTGCCTGATCCAGACTGACAGGACTAACAGTGTCTCTTAACCATATCAGGGTTCTGATGGGAGTAGTCAGGGGACCTTTAAAGGTACAGTAGGTAAAATGTCATAAAAAAGAAAGCTTTGTCTCCTATGAACATGTTGTGTAAGCTAATGAGGCCCTCTGAGAGTTGTTTATTAACAGAAAGCTCAGTGCCCGTGGAATGTCCGTTTTTAGAGCTGCCCACTACGTTCCAGCCAATAATGTTCAAACTGAGTATGATCAACCTGGAGCTGGGGGAAAGGGTGGAAGTTCAGACAAAATTGGGGGTGCTGTTTCTTATATTTGAATTTATTTTATAATGTTACCTATTTCAGCTTTAAATAGGCATTATGTTATACAATGGACTCACATTCATAGATAGGGACAATGTGCTTTTTAAGGAAATATGACCTAAGTAGAATGGAATGTGGAACCATTACCATAAAGCTTACAGTATACCTCTGTGTGTGCACTGTCTACAATGACCAAAATAAAGCAAATTTATTTAAAAAAAAGGTTGTGACTCATGTAACTGAATAACTTCACAATGCCTTCAGATCCAGCTTCTCATCGCAGGTCTTCCGTCAGGGCGAGGTGACTCACCTGCGCCCAAAGCCTCTTATTCAATAGGAACGCTCAGCAGTTTCCATCTTTGGACGACAAAGATCCATCAGGATTAATGTGACAAGGTTGAACAGACCACCTTCATACCTGGTTTCAACACCTCAGCCCTGGAGGAGACACGCAACACCTCCACTGTCTGTCACATTTATCTCCTAACCACTGACTTACTTCCTCTGGCCCCATGTGACCAGAAGTACTGCGACCTGACCCACCGCCAGGTCTTACAGGGGTTCTACATTCTGTACCGAGTTGAAAGTGGATGTGGGGTTAGAGTTAGGGTTTCCTATAGTATTACTATGGTTACACTAGATTCCAGTACTAGAGTTAGGGATATAGGGTTTTGGTGTCCTATTTTTCCCAGTACTAAGGCTATGATGTTCTATAGGGTTAGGCGGTCCTATTTATCCCAGTCCTTGTGGAACACATTCATACTAGTCCTGGGGACTGTGGTGCAGGGAGATAAGGAATTTAGGGAGCAGTAGTGTTTACTCAGCACTTTCTACTTTTGTCCTGTGACCTGAATCCAGGGATTGGTGCTAAACAGGGACGGGTGGATTACACTGTGCAACACCCCCCCACCCAACTGAAGGGCAGGCTTTAGTATTAACAAAAAAATCTAAATTAAAAGGTCTGAGTGTAACTGATGTGTGATCATCAGGCCCGAGTAGTTCTGGACTCCCAGTATCATAAAAAAGGACTGAATCAGAATACATGAAAATAACAGTGTTTATTGTAAGAGGAGCATGACAGTGCGGCGCAAAAGGAATTTCACTTCAGAATAGTTTCCTCGTTAGCTGTGGAGAGAGGACAGAGATGCTAATTAGGAACCATTCATTCACGGATGCAGTTCTGCTACAGGGCCACTACATCCTTAGTGTTTACATGTAGTATGTAAAGTTGACCTTCAGATTGTATTGTATTTGTAGGAAGTATAACGTATTTGGTACATGTTCATATGCATGCATCTCTGCATTTTTGTGTATAGAGTCTGAGCGTGTGCATACATGGATGTGTGTATCTGAATTAACGTGTTCGTGAACATGTGTACCACTTGGTGTCTAAGTGAGTGTTTACCCTCAGCCAGTTGTTTGGCAATGCGCTCCTGCTCCTCTCTTGCCGCCTTCTCGGCCTCCTCAATCTTCCTCTCCTCTGCCGCTATGGGCTTCAGGTACTCTGTAACGGGGCAAGGACCAAAGATCAAGTTCCGTCTAACAAAGGCTAATACAGGAAGTGTTATCTCCGATCAACTACAATGTATTATAAATGAAACTGTCAGTCACAAGACGCTTACCAAACCTCTGCTTGCCATAGAAAATGCCAACGAACAGAGCTGACCATCTTGCGGTCTGAAAAAAAACGGGTGTAATGTTAGATAGCTGGCTAACGTTGCTTGCAGATTAATACTGTTGGCGAGTTACGGATCGCGTGGGACATGTCACTCGGCACGGTTCCAGCACTCTGACCCTCAGACAAGTGCGACCTTAGACAAGCATTAGATTGTAATGTAACCTATACAGTCCTAGCTGCTATACGTGCCTTCATGCGTCATGCATAGCTAACTGTCAATGCTTGCGGACATTGATAAAGCCGTCATCACGGTCAATGTCATTTAGCTAGCAAGCCAGCTAAGGTTAGCCAAGGTTAGCATGCTAACCAGCTACGGTTAGACAGTTTCACACCTGACTTCAAGCCTTTTGGTGCAGTGCTTAGTTTAATAATGTAGCTTAGGACAAACAGCTATTCATTCAAGTAAACCGCAAACTTGCGATGAGTTTACCTTTATGAGCGGCGATACTGCCACGGGAGGAACCATTTTGATGCTGTCGACTGACGATGCCAGGCAGGAATGTGGATGCCAGATTAAATCGAACGGAACATGAGGGTTGCCAGGTTCTGAAACCTTACCCATTCAAGGTGTCTTAAACCCCCGTCTGGCGCCTTGACGTCTTGATTTCAAACACACGTTAGGAATATAATAGACCAGACTAACAAGAGTTTACGTATTCCATTTGTCTTTATTTACAGAAAAAATAAGAATATCATATTTTAGACTATTTGATAATTGTGTCTTAAATCCACTGATAAGAAGTTTTGACTTCTCGCCACGTATGGAATAGATGAGATGCTCACCACATTTGATTTGCTTTATTTATTTATGCTATTTTTTTTCTTCAGCAAAGACACACACACATAATACATTATACTAAATTGTATCCAGAAGTCAAACTTAAGCCATGAGGATATTTTGCATCATTGTCCTGATAGACCCCAATAACACAATAAATAAGATAAAGACTGCACAAAATGAAGACAAACTGTGAAATCACCAGCTGTTGCAGTTCCAGGGTTCTAGATCTCAGTCGTTGTCATAAACGCTGACTAGGAATACAGAATTAATGTCATTGGGTTATTACACTGAACTGTAAATTACTGAACACCTAGATTATGTCAAATTGAGACTGATTATCATCAACTGAATAAGCCTACTTACCATCGATGTCATCATAAATATCAGAATCCCTGTAAAAGCAAAGAACACAGGAGCTATATCACTCTAGCATCACGATTCAAATGGTATTTGACTTATTAAGTGTGTGTGTGTTGGGGTGGGCGTTAAAATAATTGTTAAGGTTATACTTACTCTGCGATAATATTGCTGGTTTGGACATAGCCGACTGTGAGAGAGGACAGAGAGGACACTGTTAGAAAATGTTGGCTAGGGAGCAGGCTCTGGGAAGTAAGGGCTAGGACATAGGGGCTAGGACATAGGGGCTAGGGAGAGGTGGAGTAAGGGAGTACACTCTCTGCTGTAGACACATACACTTTCCCTCGTTGTTTCGGCAGATGAGTTTGTTGTCGTCAGCTTTGGAAATTACGTCCAGGCTCTCCCCCGCGGTCAACTGGAGTTCCTTACCGCCCCCCTTTTTAGTGGATGGAGCGGCTGTGACAGTCACCTGGTACAACACCAGGATCTCCCCGTCAAACTAGAAAAGGAGAGGTGAGGAGAGCAGAAGAGAGGATTATTAAAGACCATGTCAGCACCTGAAGTCCACTGACAAGCTGTTTCCAACAGATCATAAGATCCTCAAATCAAACCTCAGAAGTCAGGGTAACCTACTTTGAACTTCTTCCTGAACTCCTTCTCCTCCTTCTCAAGCTTCTTCAGCTTCTTGGGGTCCATCTCCTTGGACCTCAGAGGGTGGCTGAGAGGGAGGGGTGGGAGATGGGGGGGGGGGGGGAGAGCAGCGTAAACACATAGTACAGTCTGGGGGGGGGGGCTCTTCCAGAACACCCCGATATCAGCATCGCCATGTGCCACCATCACCGTGTGCCCTCACCTGCTGATAGGAGGGGGTAGAGGGAAGCCCTGTGTATCGATGTCATCATAGATTTCCTGGTCAACTTCTGATTGGTCTGCTACATCAGGAAGAGAGAGGAAACCAGGAAATGTTTGCAATGTCAAAGAAAAAGCAGTAGCATGTGCTACTATTGCCATCCCCACGCTACAACATTATCTCTGTATGACAGAGAACACTTTAGCACCATGGGTCAAGAGTTATAGATTGAGATATCTTTAGAAAACAGGGAATTTGCACTGTGTTAGTGTTTAACTGGACAGCCATAGTGTCTCTCAGAGCAAACATGCACCCGAAGTGTTACAAAATATTCATGAATGTTCCAGAATGTACTAGAATGTCCTAGAATGTAAAAGTTACCGGCAGATTTCCCATCAGGTAAGAACTGTGGAGGTGGCGGGAGACTGAAAACAACAACAACAGCAATTGAACAGGAGCAAGAGTGACACACAGCATGCAAAAACCCCAACAACATGCTCTGCGTGTTATAATATGTTTTGATTGTGTTGAGGGGTTAGTTTGATCACAGGCCATCTAGATCACAAATTACAACCACACAAAATCAGTTCTGAATCTGATTCTGATTCCATGATCAACATGGCTGCCATGCAATGCTGCCCCATCTCCTTATTGGGAAATGCATTCAGACAAAGCCAGATCTACTGACTTGTGTTCATGATGGATGATTCCACATTGTCAGTGGTGGTTAGACATTAGATTACCCAGACAGGAGTAATAAATCAATCAGCATCCCGTATGATCACCTTCCAAAGGGTGTGGTCTGGGTTGAGAGGTTAGGATTCAGAGTTCAGGGGTTAATGTCTTACTACTGTGGGTATTACTGAGTATTGGTTCTGGGGATCTTCCTCCAGTCCTCCAGACCCTTTAACATGCGGACGAGGGCGCTCGTCTTAGGGCTACCCCGGGACTCCTGAGGGCTGCAGGGGCTTCACAACACAGCCAGGGGAGTAAGAACTCACATCCCTCTTTTTCTCTCTCTCTTTCTCTCTTTTTCTGTCTTTCTTTATCTCTTTCTCTCTCTCTCACCTTGCAATGAAGTTGGGGTCTTCCAAGTCAGTGTAGATCTCCCCATTATCCTCAGGGGGAGGGGGCAGGACCACTTAAGAAAAGTGCCCACACGCACGCACACACACACATACACACACAACCACAACAGGACCTTGTTAGCAAGTCTGTATTGGAGTATTCCATCTGTAGTAATGATGGTGACAGCAGTGATGTGATCTCTCACCTGCGGGGCCCCTGTCACTGTCGAAAGCGGAGAGAACACACACATCAGTTACTGGAACACACACATCAGACAGTGAGCGTGTGTGCGTGTGTGTGTGTTTGTGTTTACCTGAAGTCCACATCATCATATATCTCGGGGTCAGCTGCCTGTCTCTTCAGACTTTCAATATCTACCTCCACCAAGTCTGTCTTCACATACCCGTCTGCACACACACACACACACACACACACACACACACACACACACACGCACACACACACACACACACACACACACACACACACACACACACACACACACACACACAGAGAGAGAGACACAAAAGCACAATCAGAAGGTGAAGGACATGAGACGATGAGGGTGATGATGAGGGTGATGATGAAGAGCAGTCTCACAGGCTCCGTCCTGCGTCCGGCCCAACCAACGTCCCTCAGGGTTGTCCTGGACACGGATGATGTCGATAATGTCTCCTTGTTTCATCCCCAAATCTGTCCTCCCCCCTTTGCAGTCCACCCTGGCCTTGGCCCTGTGGATGACCTGGACTGGACCAGTAAACTGACGCACAGACACGCACACAAACACAAGTCATTACGCTCTATCCCATCAAAGCCATACCGAGGCACGATGAGGCCACTTGTGTCCTATTGGGAAGTAAACTCACTTTGAACTTCTTCCTGGCCTCCTGTTCCTTCTTCTCTCGTTCTTTTTGTTCCTTTTGTTCCTTCTTATCGACGTCCTGTTTCTTCTTGTCCTTCTCTTTCTTCTTCTCCTGCTCCTTCAACTCTGCTGCGCTCCAGCGCTCATCCAGGTCCTCGTACATATCCCCATCGCTGCCCTGCTGGATAACGCCCACACACCCACGTACACACAGACACGTGGATTACTGACATATTATTCTCCTTTAAAAAACCTCAGTCAATTTGAGTCCATTCGGATGCCATTCAAGCACGGGACCCACCTCTGGTCTAGAGACTCCTGGAAGAGAAAGTTCATAGACATTACCACAACATGAATGGATAACTGTTTACAGAGTATATGTGTATGTGCGTGTGTGTTTGTGGCTCATACCAATATCATCATAGTTCTCATCTTGATCTGGCTGTATTCTGGAGCAGAGAAAAATTATCACACACTTATGCCATTATGATGTGTGTGTGTGTTTGTATGTATGTATGCGTGTGTGGGTTTGTATGTGCATGTGTGTCCTTACATGGGACGAGGGGGCAGAATGGGAGCGGCGGGGTGAGAGGGCGGGGGAGGAGGCGGAGTCATGTGATTGGTCGGATGGAAGGCAGGAGGAGGGGGCACCGTGCTCTTCTTAAGTATGGCACCTTGAGGAGCAGAAACAGGGCGTTAGCAACACACACAGTTAAAAACACAGTCAGAAGCCCACGCACAGACACACAATCAGAAACACACACACACAACTGCACAAATATGAGCATGATCTCCATCTTAGATCCAGTGGTGGGTGGATAAAGGTCTTGACCAGAAGACATGCCTGTGAGAGGGGGAAGTGGAGCTGCAGGCTGGAGAGGAAGAGAGAGCGAAGAGAGGGAAGTGGGAGAAGCCCACAGAGGAACCATGTGTTTCTGTGTTTGCCTTTGCAGCTCATCCAGTTCCAGTCTGTCAATCCAACTCAGCCTGCTGATAAACTACTTCAACATACATACACAGTGCTCAGTACACACACGCGCACGCACGCACACACACACACACACACTCAAACACGCGCATCCTGAGGGAGGAAGATATGCCAACAGGCTGGCAGGCAGGCTGACAGAGATGAAGCAGGCAGGTAGACCTACCATCAGTACCAGCCTCTCTACTGAAGCTGTCCAGAGTGACTCTGGGAGGGCGGTTGGGCTTGGCGGGGGCGGTTCCTAGGGCCCATATGTTGGGGAGGGGGTTCTTCTTAGGAGCAGAGAGGGGGTCAGCATTTTCATCCTCCTTCACCTCAGGGCGTTTCCTCACAATACTGGGCTTTTTACTGGCTGGCGGTGCCACAGGGATGGAGTTATTGGGGGTTAGGGGGGGTTTGGCGAACTCCCTAACCCCTGAGTTGTCCGATTGGCCTTCCTTGTTGAAGACGCTCTGACCAGTCCAGAAGTTGGAGATTTTGAGTGCAGAGCCATTGATAGGCTTCGGGTCCAGACCGGCTTCTCCCCCATCCTCACTCTGCTGCCGTAGCTTAGCAAAAGAACTGTGGGGTTTCTGGGGGGGGGGCAGTCTAAGAGGGGTGTTACTGGCGGAGAGGCCCTCGTTGCTGTCCTCCTTCACCCAGGGAGGCTTGCTGACTCCTCCAGCAGGGCAGGGCTTGGGGAAAGAGGCTGGGGGGGGCTTGGGGAAAGAGGCTGGGGGGGGCTTGGGGAAAGAGGCTGGGGAGGGCTTGGGGAAGACAGGCCTGGTTTCTGGTGCGGTGAAACTGGGGGGAGACTTCAGAGGTTTAAGGGGAGGGATTTTAGCCTCCATTTCTTGCGATGAGAAAGAGGAGGTAGAGTCCGGGGCTTTGAGTTTGAAGGGGTGTTGTTTGACCACGGAGGGCTTGCTGTCATTCTGAGAGCCTGAGAACATACTGGCCAGAGCTCTGGTGTTGGCCAGATCCCTCACCTCTGGGGAACTCTTGGTCACGCTGCTCTTTGTGGAGGTGGGTTTGGGTGGAAGTGACAGGGCGCCGCCTGATCTGGTCTCCAGGACAGGCTTCTTGGTGTGGATTGGAGGCCCGGAGGAGAGGGTAGGGTGTAAGGCTGTTTTAGGGTGTCCGGTCACGTTGGAGGGCAGGTCAGAAGTGCTTGTGTTGTTGCTCCCAGTGCCGAAGCGTGCCATAATAGTCTTGACATCCGGCTTGCTTTCCTGTTGACAAACCACATTTTCACCATCATCATTATCGCATATCACCATCAGCTATCTATAACTATCACCTTCACCAGTACCATCCCCTTCACCATCCCCCATACCACCACCACCTCCACCCCTTCACCTACACTATCACCTTCACCAGTACCATCCCCTTCACCATCCCCCATACCACCTCCACCCCCTTCACCTACACTATCACTTTCACCATCACTATCACCAGCAGTATCTCTATCACCATCATACCACAACAATCACCTTCACCACCATCACTATCACAATCTCCTTCATACCTTCACCACCACCATTACTCTCGACTTCAACGTCACCATCGCAATCATCACCATCACACAACCATCATCCAACCAGGTTGATAATGTGATAACCCACACTGAACTGGATGTGTGAATTGCTTCAACTGACTAAGTGATGCCAGAACCTGACAGTTTCAGAACAACCACAGACACGACCCGGAGGGAAGTCATGCAGACGAGAAAATTAAGTTCCTCTCCTCTCTGGTTTACAGCTCATTGTCTGTAACATCCTTCTCTTCCTTATACAAGGTATCTTTGGTACCAAACAGACGGTAGCTGTACAAACCCTACAAATACTCGCCATAAACCAGTTATGCTTGTCACAGAATCTGTACCGATAGTTTGGATAAAACGGTCTGATGTAAGTAAAGTAAGTAAGTACATTTTATTTATAAAAAAAAACACAGCAAGGCTGACCAAGGTACCAAACAAAAGCAAAAAAAAAAGACACCATCATTCACTAATGAGTGAACACATTTCAAAACGCAGAGCAGAAACACAGACAGTTAGTTCAATAGAAGACAAATCCTAGTTTACCTTTACCAGACACTAGACCAGTCCATAAATAACCCTGACCAGTGACTAAACCAGTTCCAACTGACCTTTACCAGTCACCTATTCTTTACTAGTGACTAGGCCAGGGTGGGGCAATCCTGGTCCTCAGGGGCCAGTGTCCTGCCTGTTTTAAATGTTCCCTGCTCCAGCACACCTGTTTGATTTGAATCAGGTGTGTTGGAGCAGGGAAACATCTAAAACATGCAGGACACTGGCCCCTGGGGACCAGGATTGCCCACCCCTGGACAAGGCTGTGCTACTAGTAACCTTTCTATTGACTACGCTGACATACCTGAGAGGGACGGCTGTGTCGAGTCCCTCAGTGCCCCACTGTGTGTGATGCCTCAAACAGGAAACCCACAGAGAGGTAGCCTGCTAATCAGGAAGTGACAGCAAGTCACACATATTCTGCAATGACATCCACAACGCTGTCACCGACAGGTTGGTTCTTCTGTGCAGGACGTGGTTACGTCCCCAGGAAATGAGCTTCAGATGTGTTCAGGTGACCTGGGTGGGAGTTCAGTACGCTTGGTCTGTGGTCTAGTTGTCCGCTCCCTGTGTTCAGGTGCTCACCACCTGGTCCATGTTCTGTAGGTCTCCTGTACCATCGTTCATGGTTCATGTTGGTGACATTACTTACGTTTTTACTTCCTCAGCTATTATGCAAATGATCCTCTGGGCATCAACCAATGTTTATGTCTGGCTTTTGTGTGTGTGCGGTTGCTTGTTCAAGCCCCACCCTGGTTCTATGACCCTGTTCCAGCTACTCCCCTCCGGCAGAAGGCTGCAGTCCACCAGGACCAAAACCTCACGCCATAAGAACAGTTTCTTTCCATCTGCTACTGGCCTCTTCAACAAGGCCAAGGACTCCCATTGACATTCATTCATTCTTTAACCCAGTATCTGATTGCACTATTGCACTATGTTGACCACTCATGCTGCTCATTCTTATCCTTATTCTTATTTTTTATATATATTTTATTTTATATTTAAATTGTTTTATTCTTAGATTGTTTAGTTCTTAGGAATAGCTAAACTTCTGTACCTTTACTTAATTTAAGATTCGTATATGTTTAGTGTTTGTAAAGTTTCTGTTGCTCAAATCTGTACATTTCTGACCCAGGGATGGGGAGGGGGGTACTGTTGCATACACGAGCATTTAGAACAGTGACCAACCTCCAATGGTAAAACATTCATACTGGAAACCTCTGCTGTACGAGAGTCTTACTGCCAACCTGTTGCTCCTTCATTATGACATGAAGCAGCTCTGTGCTCAGGACACACATGAACCAAGAAGCTTGCTGGGAAATGAGGCAAACCTAATACAAAGAGGAACCATGTTTTTTCCCCTAAGCGTGACTGTCTTACACAATTTTTGCTGAGGCAATCATTTGAAAGAAAACTGTTTTCGAAAATTGGCCCACTTCTAACTCGTGGACTACCACCCGCTACCATTTCGCTGTAAAAAGCAACACAGCTGTAAAAAGAGAACCACAGATAGAGAAACCACACAGTCATGCTTAATTTAAGATCTTCCTACTAAACACCAGATACCCTTATCAAACAGCACCATGTGTATAAATAATAGGACTTGCCAGTAGAAGGTAACCAGAAGTCAGATACAGAACTTCCCCAAACAGCATGTCATTTAGGAAGGCTCGTAAGGGAAGCCATTATCACATAAACAAACCCAGGTTTTTACTTTACAATACTTTTTGTCAGCTAAGCTCAAACTACGTAATAGGTAAAACATGTAGTGCATATCCATGTAGTACAAAGGTCGAGTACAACTTAAATGCCATTGTGTTCAGGAGTGTTCAGGTGTTTGGGTGTGTTCATGGTGTTCTAGTGGGTTCAGTTGTGTTCTGGAGTGTTGGGTTGCATCCTGAAGTGCTCGGGGTGTTCGAGTGTGTTCAGCTATGTCTGGAGAGCACAGGGTGTGCTCAGATGTTGTCTGGAGTGTTCATGTTGTGTAACTGTGTTCTGAAGTGTCCGGGTGTTTTCTGGAGTGTTTAGGATGTTCTAATGTATCTAGATGTGCCCTGGAGTGTTCAGGTGTGCCAAAGTACTCACCATGGTAGCGGCCGACCAGTCATCCAGGGACACCTCCTGCTCCTCACGTTCAGGCTGTCAGGACAAAGTGTGTGAAAGTGTGTGTGTGTTTGCCTGTGAATGAGTTACCAGGCCCTAAGCAAGAGAGAGAGACAGAGAGAGAGAGAGAGCTACTGAGCTGATGAAAGAGAGATTGATAACGCGAGCAAGGGGGGTGGGAGGGAGGTGATCATACCAAGAGAGAGAGAGAGAGAGAGAGACAGAGAGAGAGAGGGGGAGGGTACAAGCATTGGTGACATCAGGGCTTGTCTGTTGACAACTTCCCCTCCTTGCAGTGTACAGTGTGTGTGTGGTCACCAGGCAGCCTTATCTCCCTCATTCATCTCATGGATTTGCCTGTCCTGTCCCCCTGCAGCCTCCGTGCATCACTATTTTCCATCTCTCAGGACTGGAGAGACTACCATCTGTCTGACTGGCTCACTGACTGGGAGAGAAAGGGCTGCTGGTGTTGTTGGCCTTGAAGTGGAAGATTCTTTCAATATTGGTCCCGGTAACAGAGGACTAGTTTCCTCTTTCTGCTTCCTCGGCTTTCCCTTTGAGGAGGAAGGGTGAAGGGCCGAGAGAGAGAGAGAGAGAGAGAGAGAGAGAGGGAGAGAGAGAGAGAGAGAGAGAGAGAGAGAGAGAGAGAGAGAGAGAGAGAGAGAGAGAGAGAGAGAGAGAGAGAGAGAGAGAGAGAGAGCGAGAGGAAGCAGAAACGAGAAGTCATGGGAATCATGTCCATTATTAGCTGACACCCAGAGACGTTTAGAGCCATGGAACACATCTGTGCTCCATCCATCCACACACACACACACACACACACACACACACCTGGCCAGGCCTACACCTAGAGAGCACAGAAAGAGAACCAGAAAGAAAGATAAGGTGAAGGGGGCAGGGAGAACTAACTTTAAACACTTTAACAGCAGCTAGAGAAGGTGTCAGCAAGAATGTTGCTGTCAGCTTCACACATACACACGCGCACTAACAGGTCCCTGGGAGAGTCACTGATTCTGAGCAAACTTCAGTGTATGATCATATAGATTAGCATCTAGGCATTATGTGGAAAGTGCTATCCCAGGCTTGCGTTGCTTCTCTAACTCCATTTTTTACTGCCCTCCCAGTCTGCTGGTCTGACAGAACAAGATGGTGACAACAAGGCTAGAGAAAATAACCTTTAATTACAGAAACAAGGAGAAAAGATGTATACATTCGGATTCTCCCCTTCAACACAAAGAGACATCAAGGACAAGTTGTTTGGTTAGAGAGGATGTGTTGAGCTGTTTCCTGGTTGTGGAGTTTTAGCCCTGCCAGGGGTTCCCCAGCTGCCACAGCCCCGGCTGGCCTCTGCAGTGAAGGGACATACTGGCTCCAGCCTCCTATTGTACATCCATCACTGTCCATATCACATGATCATATGAAACATCCTCAAACATCCAGTATACATTTTCAGAATATAGTGTGCTCTTACAATGACTTGCAATACATTCACCTTTAAATATATTATCTTAGCTGGGAGGGTTCTGTAAAGGAGATTTGGTGACACTAGCAAATCCGTATAGGGAGTAAGAAGAAGGCTGAGGTGATCCCATGAATCTAATGCTGCTGAAACATCATGCGTAACGTGTGCATAGTTGTTCATTGTGTGTTGTGTTGGTGTAAGCTTGTGCTGCCGACACCCCGCCCCCACCTCTTATCTGCTAAAGCCTTGAGGAGTTGGATGAAGCGTTTGCTTGATGTATTTTCTCACCTCATAGTGTGACTTCCTGTTGTACTCTGTACTTTGTTTATAAGGGTCGCTTATGATTACAATAATCATGGTGGGGTAGGTCCGATGTAAAACCTTTTTCGTAACAAATTTGCCTTGTAATTGATTTAATTCATTTGCATAGTAAATCAATATAATTTTGTTGCACTTTACTTTGACAATTCAACCCATAACTGCAATAACTGCAATTCCAACCTTTTGGTCCCTTAGATAAAGGGGCATTGTTTTAGTTGTTTGGCCAACATTAAAACCCCTACAGTGGTGTTCCATGCCTCTCCTCTCAGTCCTGTGTCTGATGGTACATATAGCCTTCTCTCCTCTCCTCCTCGTAACCATAGTAACTCCCGTCAACACCTCCCGCCCCATCTCTGGAGGCGTCGTTAGGGCAACTGATACCCAGCGACCTCTGCAGCCGTTCCTCCTGCAGACGCAGCTCCATGGAGTCCACCAGGTCGTAGATGCTGTCCAGGGACCACATGGGCGAGGGGAACCAGGTCTTCACCTCACCATCCTTCCCCACCACCAGCATGGAGAAGTAAGCTGCTCTGATCTTCAGCTGACCCCTCAGCCCCTCCACCACCTCCCCAGACAAGGGCTCCACCTCGGTCTGGCTGCGGCCTGCAGGAAGATAGCTTGGTAACACTGGCTCACTGACCACACTCACACTGTTGGGGCTGTAGATCATTGTTGGAGTAATGGTTGGGGTTATGTGTCCATGTGTCCATGGGTCCGGGTTCCGACTCACCATTAAGAGGAAACAGCTCCACAGACCCAGAGGCTGCGGCTCCCACTCCCACCAGCTTCAACAGAGCAAAATGACGGATCCCTGAAGGTGAGTCAGAACAGATTTGATTAGATACAAGCACTTCTACACTAAAGGGAAGAGGAGACACACGGACCCAGTTTAGAGATGTACGTAAAGACACCAACCACGGTTAGGGATATTAATAGAGATACTAACCCATGGGACACTCCTGTCCAGTGAAAGCCCGGAGCTGCTGCTGGAAGGAGTAGTCATCCTTTGAGGGAGTGGAGATGATAAGCAGCCTGCGCTTCGACATGAACCTGCCGACAAGAAAGCCATCGGATGTGGAAACGCATCTCAACTCACGAGAAAACACTTGTTAACCTGAGATGGGAGCTGTTTACCTGAGCAGTGAGTTGGGAGCTCCAGATTGCTCCTGGGTCTTAGAGCACGCCACCGGGGCTTTCCTTTCCTTCTCCTTCTCTACCCGGCGTGAGGGGAAGCCGTCAATGTACTCCAGTAAGGCAGGGGGCGCTGGAGGCCCAGACAGAACCCTCTAGAAGAGGACAGAAGGGTCACGGGTCTAGTTCTGGCTCTGGCTCTTTGATGGATGGCTGGATGAAGGCAGTGTGGTCTGGTTTTTACCGTGGGCTTGAGGTCGTAGTCAGTGATGGTCATGGAGAAGTCCTGAGAAGAGAGGCTGAACTCTGACCTGAGCTGGGAGATCAGGTCTGGGTCTGAGAACTGCTCTGGCAGGGAGCTGAATGCAGGCTCAGAGTCTGACACACACACACACAGACCATACACAAAACCTTTGTTTATCTTGAAGCAAACTTGACATGGCTAATAGTGGGGATATAAAGACTGTTTTATAGTTGAACACATTAACACACACACACACCCAGTTGATAGTGCTGCAGGGTAAGTGTGGCCTGGTGGCCGGAGTCCAGGATGGTTGCCATAGTGACCTTCCGGAGAGCTAGGTCGCAGTAGTGCAGGTCGTTGTTCTCCCTCTGCTGGACATACTGGGGACTACTGCTGCTGGGGCTGGTCACGACCTGGGAAACAACAGGACAGACAGACAGACAGACGGACAGGGAGAAAGGCAGAGAGACAGGGTGGCAAGCATACAGGTGTGTATAGACGGGCAGATGAACAGGCACACTAACTCAACAAAACATTGAGATCAAATCACCACTTACCAGAAGTCTTCTGTTGCCTTTCAGAGCCTCTACAAACTCATTCATGGCCTTCTTGTCCTTCTCACTTGTCTCCCTGTTGGACTTCCCTCTTCCTTTCCCTTTCTTCCCTTTCCCCTCTTTCTTCCCTTTCCCTTTCTTCTTGGAGGAATTCTTTTCCTGCGGCTCTCCCTCTGCGTGTCTGTTTTCCTCTGGTTTACCCTGACTGGATATCCCGGATGTCTCCCTCCTCGCCCCGGCCGAAGACTCCCCTCCAGACACATAGCTGTTGCTTTTCACCCCTTCCTTCCCTGCAGACACACCTCGGTCCTTCTCTGTGACCTTTGTCTGGCTGCTTGGCTCCTCCCCCTCAGAGTTGGTGCTGGTCCCCAACCCCTGACCTGCCCTGGGCCTTGCAGGTGTTTTCCTGATGATGAACCGGGAGCGTCCACTGAGGATGTCCTGGATCTTGCTTTTCAGCGCCTCCTTCTTATCCAGGGGGGCCCTGCTCTGCAGGAGGAGGGCTGTGGTCACATTACCCTGCCTCAGGGGGCTGAACACTTTCCTCTTCTGATGGGACACTTTCTTCTTCACCAGCCTCTTCTTGGTGACCTTACACTTCTGAGGTGAGCCCTTCCGGGTCATTCTCTCCAGCTTCCTCATGGGCAGCTGGTCGATGATCTCCAGAATGGCCTCCACACGGACAGGGTAGGGGAACCGCTCACTCACGCGCAGGTTTTTCTTCAGGATGAGCATGGAGAAGGCCTGGTCCTGGGTCATGGAGCAGAACAGATCAGCTGTGTTAGCGTTTCGCATGTTTGGTTTGTAATGTTTTGCATCAACCAATCAAAACCACCCTGAGACTCAACCATACGGTAACCCAAGCAAACAACCCTAAACCGTACATGTGTGGTGAGCTCCAGGTAGTGCAGGATCTTGGAGACAGTGTCGGGGTCCATGCTCTCTGTTGTGGCCCCCCCCTGGAAGAAGGTGATCGTTATCAATAACATCCAGATAATCAATATCCTACCATGACGAGTTACTCAATGGTTAGGTGCCATTTCATCCTGCTCTACAAAGAAACGATAAGTGTTTTCATAGAATTTTGAGATGGTTTCCTACACAACCCAAGAACCCTTTGATACCTACCTGACAAAGGTCTTATGTGTAGGCTGGTGGTCCTATACCGTACTTGCAGACCAGTCCTACCTGACTGGTCCTACCTGTAGACTTGCCCTACCTTAAGATCGGTCCTACCTGTAGTCTGGTGTGATCTGTAGGCTAGTCCTATGTCTGGTCTGATCTGTAGTCTGGTGTCATCTGTAGGCTAGTCCTATGTCTGGTCCTACCTGTAGTCTGGTGTCATCTGTAGGATAGTCCTATGTCTGGTCCTACCTGTAGTCTGGTCTGATCTGCAGGCTAGTCCTATGTCTGGTCCCACCTTTAGTCTGGTGTGATCTGTAGGCTAGTCCTATGTCTGGTCCTACCTGTAGTCTGGTCTGATCTGCAGGCTAGTCCTATGTCTGGTCCCACCTGTAGGGTGGTCCTGAGGAGGGTCCCCTCCATCATGGCGTTCTGTATGATGGTGAGGATGAAGGTGTCCCTCTCCGCCAGGCGACAGTGGAGCCCCTCCTGCTCAGCATCCTGGAGCTGCTTCTCCAGCAGGCGCAGGTAGTGGTCACTGTGAGAGGGAGCCGTCACCACCCACAGACGCTTCTTGCCTGTGGGGGAGGAGGTAGAAGAGGAGCGGCGGAGCGGGAGAACCAGAGGATGAGCGGAGCGGAGGAGAAAAGGAGGAGTAGGAAGATGAGGATGACATAAAGGAGGTCGTGAAGGGGAAGAGAGAAGGTGGGGATGGTGTCTTGATTGCCTGACAAAAAGCTGTAGTCCTCACCTGCAAAGTCTGCCAGGAAATCTAGTTCAGGACCCAAGCTTGCTGCAGGGTCCTCCAGCCCCCCGCCCCCCCCATCTGTGTGGCCGTAGTTAACCCCTCCAGGGTGCTCAGTCTGGGCCTGTCCTCGACTCCTGCCTGGACGTGCTGCAGACAGCCTCGGGGTGGAGCTCCATGCAAACACCAGCACCAGCATGAGCCAAGGTGAACGAGGCATCCTCAGGTAGGCGGAAAATCTGATCCGTCTGAGCGTCGATCTCTAGTGTATTCCAGCTTCCAACCCGGGTTCCTGACCTACAAGCTAGGACCCTAACCCTAGAAGCTTAGAGAACACAAGACTTAGAACCCTGGACAGCCGACAGCAGAGTTTACGATGCTAACTAGCTGTCCGTAGCTACTGCTAACCAGCAATGAAGACTGGTGTTGGAGATGGTTTTAGCTCCACACTCCTCCTGGTTCACATTACTGGGCTCCTCGCTTAACAGGAAACTCATGGAATGTCTTTGACTTCAAAGCGTATTCTGAGAGGAGGTTGGGCCAGAGAGCCTCCCTCCTAACTGGCTGGGGGCTGGAAGGGAGGGGACAAGGTATGAGGAGAGGAAAGAAGATAGAAGAGAGGGACAGCAGGAGAAAGGGGTGGAGAGGCCGAGAGAATGAAACAAGAGCGAGAGAAGCAGAGAGAGGAGGGAGAGGTGGATTGTAGAGATGTAAGTGATACTGAGATGTTTCCATCATGGAGTCCATATGCATGGTTCATCCCCCATCTGGATGGATTCTAACAACAGGACATGTAAGCAAACAGAGACCAGAGGCCTAGCTTAATAGTTGACATATGCGGTTTGTTGCTGCCAACACTTGGTTTTCTTTTTGTAGGCCCAACCATGTGGAACGCACACACACGCTGTGCATATTTTATTGATCCACCACATCATTGGAGGGATGGATGGAGAGAGGGAGGAGGGACAGAGAGTGGGAGGAGGGGAAAAGGAAGGGATGGATCTCCAGGTAGACTTAATCTGACCGTAACAAGAAAATAAACACAGTCCTTTGTAAAGAGGAGAGACTCTAATCACATCTGTGTACCTCAGCGCATGCAATCTGACAGTGGAGACTCTGCTGGGAGACAGTGAGCCAGGACAATCAGAGACAGCATCTATACTGTGAGCAGCTGAAATGACTAACAGCCATATCGACCACACATTCCTCACCGCAAGCCAGATAAGCAGAAACAGATGAGAAAACATCTTGGTCAGACTCTTTGTAAAGATAAATACAAATCAAAGAAGTGGGAGTAGAAGGGATGGCAAGTCTAGCAAGGCCTCTCACGCCTGTCCGGAACCAAGCTGTGTTACTAAACTGAATGGGTGTCTGTCAGCTCTGCTCCTGCTTCGACAGGACCTACAGGAACTAATGACAGCACTAGCTTAACTTATTTTATCTCCACACTTATCTACATAGTAACTTACTACTTTAACTTACTTTGGCTACTACTATTCTACATACTATTTTCTAAAATTGTGTTTCTACTGTAACATGCTTCTGGTCAACTTCAACCTCACGTACACTGACAGCGACACCGATAACATCTAAACACTGTGATAAGGGTGAAAGAACATTTGAGGTTCACTCCAAACTTGACATTATTTCTCAAACGCTGCTGTTTCAACGATAGGGACATAGGAGGACGGCGCTCTCTGCTGGATAGTATTTGCATGCGACACCAAGCGAACGCTGCTGCTACTTAAAGTATTTCCACCTGTAACGTATTTCTCTCTGTTAGTCAGCTTATAAACTAAGATATTTCCTGCAGATAAATGTAGACAATATCTACATCCTATTCTATCTATATCCCAAGGCGGACTCATATTATTATATTAATCGCTCCTATTGTCTTTAGGCTATTTTACGTGTTTTAATTATTCTGTAACTGTGTAGGCCTACAATTTTTTTATATTCCGGTTGAATTAATCTCTGAATGAATTAAAAAATGGAATCCATTGAATAATCGACGATTGTGTACAAACTCAAAATAATTGGATTTTAATTATTAATGTTCCTTGCTGACTGCTGTAAACAGTGTGGTTCTGAATCTTGTCAGTCAAAACACGCACCCGGGTACAGGGCTCCTGATCCAATAAGTACGTTGAAGAGTGAAGCGTACAGTATATCTTCCGGGTGCACCGAAAGTTTGACTGTGCCGCACAAAAGCAAGGCTCTCTCTGCAAAGGTCAGTCGTTTAAGTTGACACAACTTAGAATTTGTCACTATTGAACAATTAACAAAGCTATTATATAAGCGAATATGTGTGCGTGCATATATTGGAAGTGCGTGGTGCACTAACATATATAGTGTAGTTGTTATTGTAGCAAATCCTTGCTAGCCAGCTAGCTCTAGTTTTGCAGCAAGACGCTTTTGGAAAGGAAAGTGATGGTCGGCTACAGATGCGCCCGCCCTCTATCCAAATCCACAGACAGATGGCTGGCAGTCCGGTTAGAATGTGGACACGTTCATCGGAGTCCCTCTATCAATTTAAAACGAAGTATACATTTTATGTTCGAATTGTGATAAACTAGGCTATTATTACTATACTATTTATTTGTTCTTGAATGTTTCCAAATAGGCAGATAGCTTATCGAGACAGTTTCAAATAGCTGCATCATCAACAAGCTTAAGTTATGATCTAACGCTATATAGCGAGCAGTATACTGTACTACAGTACTAGAGCTTTGATTTCCCAGTGCGCCATTGCCTTCACATAACCTTTCACGTATAAACAAACGTGCATTAAATTATATTCAACAACGATGGGATACGGCTTGACTTTCTGCAAGGTTAAAATGAACGAATGTATACAAACAACTGCCAACTAATCACATTGTATAGCCTACTGCTGACGTGGTGGTCTTGTTTTAAAGTCGGACATATGCTTTTGTCTTCGGAGTGGGCTGCAGAAGCCCCCCTCCCCTGCACCCCTTGTTGCTGCTCTAGCTAGCCCTTTTATATTTATAATTTCAGAGACATTCAGCTGATAACGTGCTGCATAATATGAAACATACGAAACCTAATAGCAGTAGGTAACAACGACGGTTAGTTTGTCGTCACTATATTAGCCGTTCCCATGGTGAGAAACAAACAGGTGACCAATACCGCCTGAGGACACTGACTGATTTGATGGAAGTACATGTGTAATTATGTCTATTAAGTTCTATTAAGGAAATGAGAACAGGGACACAGTAGAATGGAGCTGGCCTTGTTTGCAGGGTTGTTCTGCATGGGCAGCAGAGATAAGTATTGACTGTTGTAATCAATACAGGATTCAGTCTCCCAGGAGCTGACACACTCCACATTGAACTAGTCTGCCAGTGTTGAGACTGTCAGTTCTCTCGGCCAAAATATTAAACAAAAATATCATGCAGGGACCAGTGTCAAAGAGGGGGAGGGAGAGCAAAAGGGGAAAGAGGGCTTGATGGTATTAAGGGCTTTTCCAGGCCTGTCCTTGACTTTCTTAACCATCTCTGCAGCTGCTTTAGTATTGGTTAGATGTTTATCATGTCTGTGCCAAGACTAGTGTGTTAGTGTGTATGACTGTCTAGGAGACTATAGTCTACAGTACAGTATGTCACTGTGCCTCAAGTCATAAATATCGTGTTGTATTGGCAAGTGTGAGTGTGCTTCTACAGTAGTGTGTAGGCTCGAGGTAGACAACCTATGAGGAAGGAGGTGGAGTAGTGTGTCATCAGTCCCAGACAGAGGGGCTATATGGAGCAAAGTTAAGTTTAACTTCAGCAATATTGTCTTGAAGGAGAAATGTGACCTATTGCATAATTCTACACGTGTCTCAATGTCCTTGTGTTGAACACATTCCCGTAGGCTACTGTGGCATGAGCTGAAGAATTATGTGTGTGTTTGATGGAGCTAAGCTAGTGACGTGTGGGGGTTAGACAATGCCAGAAGTATGGGTCAAATAATTTTTTTTAACACCCATCTCCTCCCATTCTCTCTCGCTCGCTCTCTAACTCTCCTCCTACCCTCTGTCCCCCTCAATGTTGTCTCTCTCTCTCTCTCTCTCTCTCTCTCTCTCTCTCTGTCTCTCTCTCTTGTGTGCCCCTCTCCTCTCAGGTAGGAGGAGGTTTGTCAGGCTGTCTAGCTCCATCGGTGTGTGCGTGTGTCAGCCATGGCGAGCCTCCTGCGTGTGGTGGCTTCCAGCTGCTCGGCCCCCCTGCTCAGTGGGGTGGCCTGTGTGAAACTCCCCAACGCTGCCTCCGTCAAGACGCCATGCCTGCGCTTCTTCAGGACCCAGTCTGCTCTGTGGCGCTGTGCCTCCCCAGGTAACTACCTACCTTCACCTACCTACCTTCACCTACCATGCTGCTGAGTAGCCTAAATACACTCTGGCTAGCAGTTTGCACCCTGACCATGATATCTGTTAGTGTTAGCTGTCCCTGCTAATAGTAAAGCTGTCTGAACAACCTGACTGCTCCTGGTCTAGTTCCTGTTGGAACTAGCCAGGTGTGCTTCCAGTCCCAAGTTCGCACAGCATGTACTAGAGTCCATGTGTTGTCTACCCTGCGTGTGTGTACGTGTGTGTGGGTTGGTGTGTGTACGTGTGCGTGTGTGTGTGTGTGGGTGGGTGGGTGTGTGTGTGTACACACATGTAGATGTCTGAATGACGGTGAACACTGTCTCAGTTTCCTGTGATTATCTTGCTTCAGTGACAGCTGGGAAATTCTATTCTTGCCAACCAATCACTGGGCAGTCAGGTCTGAGTGAGTGAGTCCGTTGCCTGTTTATGTATAGACACAGTAGTCCTGCAGCTGTGGAATTTTCCATAGGAGCAGCATATGTCCTCTGTCATGTGTGGATTGGCCTGTCCACTCAGACCACAAACCAGCCTGTCCACTCAGACCACAAACCAGCCTGTCCACTCAGACCACAAACCAGCCTGTCCACTCAGACCAAAAACCAGCCTGTCCACTCAGACCACAAACCAGCCTGTCCACTCAGACCACAAACCAGCCTGTCCACTCAGACCACAAACCAGCCTGTCCACTCAAACCACAAACCAGCCTGTCCACTCAGTCTGGTTTGTCACTCATCATGGTTTAGCGTCAGTCTGTTCAGTCAGCTAGAGAGGACCATTTCTCCTCCGCTCAGGTGATCAGTCACAGATGTGCTCTGATGTGATCGTGGTCTAACCCCACACCCCCAGGCATCCCCTACAAGCAGCTGACTGTGGGCGTCCCCAAAGAGATCTTCAAGAACGAGCGGCGAGTGGCGCTGTCCCCGGCCGGTGTGCAGGCTCTCATCAAGCAGGGCTTCAACGTGGTGGTGCAGTCTGGCGCCGGAGAGCCCTCCAAGTTCCCCGACGAGCAGTACACACAGGCTGGTGCCTCCATCGCTGGCGTGAAAGAGGTCCTGGGCTCAGACGTACTGCTCAAGGTAAGAGGGAGGGAGCGAGGGAGGGTTAGATGTAGAGAGGAGCAGAGCCTGCTACTGGTGGCAGAGGTGAAAGAGGGGGAAGAGAAAGGGAGGGAGAGATTGAGGAAAGAGAGGGAAGGTAGAGTAAGGGGCAGAGGACAGTACAGGTAGCTGGGGTGGGGGAGAACATCTGAGAGGTCTATTTGGGGCTTTAGAACAATCCTGTTACTCACAGATATAATGCAGTAATAAGGTGGAGATTGCTTTTGGGGTCTGGATTGTGTATCTGTGTTTCTATATTGATATGTGTGTGTCTGCTTTTATCTGTGTGTGTCTGGCCCTCACCTTCCCCCCCCCCCCCCCCCACACACACACACACACTCCCCCAGGTGCGCGCCCCCATATTTAACCCGGAGCTGGGGGCCCATGAGGTGGACCTGATGAAGGATGCAGCTACGCTGGTGAGCTTCATCTACCCCGCCCAGAACCCCGACCTGCTGGACCTACTGGCCCAGAAGAACACAACTGTGGTCGCCATGGACCAGGTCCCCCGGGTTACCATCGCCCAGGGATACGACGCCCTCAGCTCCATGGCCAACATAGCAGGGTAGGAGAAACACACGAGACATGATGTCGGGTATATCCATCTCTCCTGGCTCAGTTACTCTGATGTCTGGGTGTCTCACTGGCGCAGTGTTGGGGTATATATCCACAGAAACACAGTCTTTACAGTCTGGGAGTACAGTACTGTCAGCTGACTGTGTCCCCCTCTCCTCCGCAGGTACAAGTCTGTGGTTCTGGCAGCCAACAGTTTTGGACGCTTCTTCACCGGCCAGATCACAGCGGCAGGGAAGGTTCCTCCAGCCAAGGTGTGCTGCTGGCTTCCTACTACTATTACTACCTGTACTTCATTCATACTACACTACATCCATACACTGGTCTGCTGTACTGTCCTGTTTGCTACATCTCCCCCCCCCTCCCCCTCCAGGTGCTGATCATCGGAGGAGGGGTGGCAGGACTGGCAGCAGCGGGCACAGCCAGGGCCATGGGCGCCATCGTCAGGGGCTTCGACACCAGGTGGGTAGGCACACGCACGCTTTGGAGTTTTAACATTCAAGTTTGTTTGTACAAGTACACGTCCGGAAATCTTGGTCTTGCTCCTTTTAACAGTTTCCTAGCAGTTTAATCTAAATCCTATATGGTTCTATATTGTAATTCTTTTTCATAAATACCTTTTTATCCTATCTGAACTAATCCTTTTAGTTGTACTTCTACACTAGTCACATTTTCATCAACAAGAACAAAACCAAATTCATATGTACACACACACACCCACACTGAGTGCTACCTCCCTCTCTCTAGACCAGAGTGGAGATCAACTTAATTGGACTTATATTGGTTAACTTGACCCTGGTCAGGGTGAAAGGATTGGCTTACACACTTGACTGACTCTTAACAAAATTAGGAGTGGTCAGTTCTCCAACTGTCCACTAGGCTGCAGCAGCACCTACGGCAATACAGGGTGAGATGAGAGTAATGAGAAGAAACGGGCTGGAGACTGGAGGTCTTAGGAGGCCAAGCAGTACCATCCCATGTAATATAACTGGTAGAGGTGGATGTGTGTGTGTGTGTGTAAATGTACATTTCTGCATCAGTCTGCCATGGCGTTTGATGTGGTTTTGATGTGTGTGTCCCTTCACCTACCCTCTTTATCCCACCCCCCCCAGAGCGGCGGCCCTGGAGCAGTTCAAGTCCCTGGGGGCGGAGCCTCTGGAGGTGGACTGTGAGGAGTCGGGGGAGGGCCAGGGGGGCTACGCCAAGGAGATGTCCAAGGAGTTCATCGAGGCTGAGATGAAGCTGTTCGCCAAGCAGTGCACGGAGGTGGACATCCTTATCAGCACGGCGCTCATTCCTGGTGAGGACACACACACTCCGCACACACATACTTCCATTCTTTGACCCAGTTGGTTTCAGGATCCTCTCTACCTCCACTAAGACCTGGGATCAATCATGTCTGGTAGGTCTTGCAAAAGGGACATTCACTCAGGGTTTGACGTGTGTGTGTGTGTGTGTGTGTGTGTGTGCAGGTCGCCGGGCGCCCATCCTCATAACCAAGGACATGGTTGAGACAATGAAGGATGGCTCTGTGGTGGTGGACCTGGCAGCCGAGGCTGGGGGCAACATAGAGACCACCGTACCTGGGGAGCTGTCTGTACACCAGGTAACCAGGGCTGTTTGGTAGTCTGGACACCAGGTAACCAGGGATGTTTGGTAGTCTGAACACCAGGTAACCAGGGCTGTTTGGTAGTCTGGACACCAGGTAACCAGGGGTGTTTGGTAGTCAGGTGACCAGGTAAACCAGGTTGTAGCTGCCTGTACACCAGAGGAGTCCAGTGTAACCTGGGCTGGGTGGTGTGTGTGTGTGTGTGTGTGTTCCAGGGTGTGACCCACATCGGCTACACTGACCTGCCCAGCCGCCTGCCCACCCAGTCCAGCACCCTGTACTCCAACAACGTGATCAAGCTGATCCGGGCCATCTCCCCAGACAAGGACAACTTCTACTTTGACGTCAAGGAGCAGTTTGACTACGGGACCATGGACCACGTGGTGCGGGGGTCCATCGTCATGCAGGTACCACACTCGCGCCTGGAGGCCGCCGCGGCCATGGCTTCTACACCACGGGTGCTACATCTTAGAACGTGGCACGCGATGGGAATAAGAGGTCAACGAGAGGAGGTCAAGAGAGAAATGTTTGTATGATTCATTTGATAGGATAGTCTTGGTAACAGCTGGACTTATTTAGTCATCACTGCTGTAGTCTTGCTGGTGATTAGGGGTTCTGTCTCACACACACACACACACACACACACACACACACACACACACACACACACACACACACACACAGACACACAGACACACAGACAGACAGAGGTGAGGTGTTGTTTAGTAGTGTGTTCTCTGCGTAGTGGGCCAGGCATGGTGATGGATTGTGGCGTGCCATGCGTGTGTGTGTGTGTGTGTGTTCCAGCCCTTGGCCTGCTGGCTGATGATGACTTATGCAGTCTGCTGTGAACATGATCCATGAGCCACCAGTGGAACTGCTGATGTTCCTGTAATAGAGACACTATCAAATAGAGCCCTCCTTTGATCTCAGATTGGAATACCTGGTCTGGGTTCACAGAAGCTTGAGACCTTTGTTATTTTTCAGATGGATTATTATCTCACCCTTGTCATGTCTCCTTCCCCCTGCTCCCTCCCTCCCTCCCTTCTGTCTCTTTCAGAATGGTAAGAACCTGTTCCCGGCCCCCCAGCCCAACAACATCCCCGTGGCCGCCCCCCCCAAGCCTCCGAGTGTGCAGGAGCTGCAGAAGGCCAAGGCAGCGGCCGTGTCCCCTTTCAAGGCCACCCTCACCACGGCCGGCATGTACACTGGAGGTCAGCCCCGCCACACACACACCCTCATGTGTACACACACACACACACACACTCCCTCACCACGGCCGGCATGTACACTGGAGGTGAGCCCCGCCACACACACACACACACACAATGTTCAGCTCTGTTGTGTTTGACATCTGCTGGGTCAGTGAGGGTTACTGTGCTGTCTGTCCCCCAGGTTTCACCACTCTGCTGGGTCTGGGCCTGGCCGCGCCCAACGCCGCCTTCACCCAGATGGTCACCACCTTCGGCCTGGCGGGCATCGTGGGGTACCACACCGTCTGGGGGGTGACCCCCGCTCTGCACTCGCCTCTCATGTCTGTCACCAACGCCATCTCAGGTGACACATAACGGACAGGCTGTCCAGTCTCTCTGCTCCTCATTCCTCCTGCTCCAAGACTCCTCCTCCTCCTCCCTGCCGTCAGACCGATGGCTGGACGGCTGCCGTGGTAACCTGACTTGTAGGCAGGATGAGGTTGTGTGATCAGCAGTCTGGCTCGGGCTCTGAAAGCCACTTCAAAGAGCACCTTCTCTGCCTGGCTTCTCCTCTCCATCCCTCCTCCCCTCCCTTGATCCTGTTTCACACATAGGCAACCTCTTTATAACCCTGGGTTAACACTGAGGGTGTGTGTGTGTTCTCACACACTTTGATTGCTGTCGAGAGTAGGAGGCGGAAGAGCCATGCTGTCTGTGTGAGCTATAGCACTCTTGGGGTCTCTTTAAAGACCACACACACACACGTTGTGTGTGTCTGTGCTTGTCTATATGCCCTAGGTTTCCCAGACAGCAACATCACAGGGGCATGCTGAGATATCCTGCAGAGCGATTAGCAGGACCTACTGCACACTTCCTGTTAATTAGTTAAACCTCTCTGTCTCTCTCTCTTTCTCTCTGTGTGAAATGTGTGTGTGTGGCAAAGAGAGACCTCGGTCTCTCTGACTGGTGTCAGTCGTGACTACGCCCAGACGTCACAGGCTGAGGATCTGCCTCCTGATGACCTGCTGCTGATGTCTGTGATCTCCATGTCCTGGAGGGAGGGGGGGGGGGGGGGAGCTAAGCGGTGAGGACATGGTGCTGGAAGGCATCATGGGTCTTTGATGGGGATTGGTTTAGTAAAGAGAGGGGGGGGAGAGAGAGAGAGATGGGGAGAAAGAGAGAGAGAGAAGGTGGTCTGTAGTGTTTCCTGTGCCAGTAAGGTACCCAGCTCGCTCTCCTTTGTTCTGCTGCTTGCATGTGACCAACTGTTGCCCTGGAATTCCAGAGAGGGACAGGAAACGCGTGCGCAAACACACACACACACATACATTGGGGTAAGTGTGTCTAGTTAGGCTGCTGCCTGCCTGGTAATGATTACAGCCGCGATGGTTATCAGGATTTCCTCTAGGGGGGGTAGGAGCAGGGAGAGGGGAGGGGGAGGGGAAGGTGGGAGGAGGAGGAGGATAGGTGATTCATACTTTAAATGAAGGATTGTAACTTTTGCTCTTTAACAACCGACCTAAACCTCTCTGTGTGTGTCTCTCTCTCCCAGGTCTGACTGCTGTGGGCGGTCTGTCTCTCATGGGTGGAGGCTTGGCCCCCACCAGCACCGCCGAGACCCTGGCTGTTCTCGCTGCTTTCATCTCCTCCGTCAACATTGCTGGTGAGTTGCTCACACACACACACACACACACACACACAGGTCTGAAGCGGGCCCTGGTGGGCCTGGTCTGAATCTCGGTCAGGGACCCTGTTCTGGTCTTGCTAGGACGGTTTTGTGAACCCCCCCCCCCCCAGGGGCACGTCCCAAGGAGGGCCAGGACACCACCAGGGTTCAGGGGTCATGGCGGGGTCTCCCTGCCCTGCTAATGAGGGGCTGGCATGGCCTAGTCGTTACGCCCTCAGATCTCCTGCCAGGGCAATGTGCAGTATTACACATGTACGTTCCTGTAAAGAACAGGTGTTTAATTTCTGTTTTAGTGCCTTGCTGGGTCCGCTTCTCTGCCCGCCTTGGACTGCAGTACCCATAAACCCCTGGGAACAGGACAAACCCAACGCCCCATGTCTCTACCTGTTCTGCTCGCTCGGCCCCTCTCTCCGTCCGTCTCTCTCTGCCTCTCCCTCTTTCCATCTCCTTTTCCTCTCCTCCTCTCTCCTGTTCCCCTGCTCTGGTCTGGCTGCAGGTTTGGAGTTTTTTCCTCTTGAAGTTTGGAAAGTCCCGTCCTTTCAAAGAGCAGCATTCCTGAGTCTGGGACAGTAATAGTCTCTTGGATCACCTGTGTGTGTGTGTGTGTGTGTGTGTGTAGGGGCTGTAAAAGTTGACAGGGTACTCTCAGGACAGAGATCCAAGCGGCCTGGAAGAGCCCTGGTAGTAGTCAACACATGCACTATTCCATGGTCTCTCTTCAACCTCTCTCCTTTTCTCCTCTCTCTCCTCTCTCTCCTCTCCCTTCCCCAGGTGGCTTCCTGGTCACTAAGAAGATGTTGGACATGTTCAAGCGGCCCACAGACCCCCCCGAGTACCACTACCTGTACATGCTTCCCACGGGTGTGTTTGTCGGAGGCTACGCCGCGGCCCTCCAGGCCGGGTACAACATCGAGCAGGTCCGCTTCACCGACGTGTGTGTGTGTGATCTTCTCTGTGAAGTGTGTAGATGATATACCATGTGTGTGTGTGTGTGTGTTTTGTCCTCTTAGATGATGTACCTGGGCTCTGGTCTGTGCTGTGTGGGGGCACTGGCGGGGCTGTCCAACCAGTCCACCGCCCGTCTGGGCAACGCCCTGGGCATGATGGGCGTGGCAGGGGGCATCGCCGCCGCCCTGGGCGCGCTCAAACCCAGCCCTGAGCTGCTGGGACAGATGACCATGGCCATGGCTGTGGGGGGCACTGCTGGTGCGTACAGGGGTTGTGTGTGTGTGTGTGTGTGTGTGTGTGTGTGTGTGTGTGTGTGTGTGTGTGTGTGTGTGTGTGTGTGTGTGTGTGTGTGTGTGTGTGTGTGTGTGTGTGTGTGTGTGTGTGTGTGTGTGTGTGTGTGTGTGGGGGGGGGGGGGGGGGGGGGGGCGGGTCTGGATTGTGCGTGTTAAAGAGGGATGTCTTGAGCTTGTTAAATGTCAGATGTGTATGTGTGTGAGTGTGGTGTATAGATCAAACCAATTTGTAACTGGTCTCGACTGTGGTGGAGTCTAATGGCCACCATCATGTCTGCATCACACACACACACACGCTCACACGCCAGCAGGTCTATCCAGTCAGGTTCATCTACATACTAATTATTCCAGGAAGAGCCAGACTAAACTGGCCTTCATGCTCTAGCCTGCTTCCAGATGCTCACAGTTACACAAACACACGCGCACACACACACACACGCACACACAAGGAGGTCCAGTAACAAACATGGTATTTCCCTAAACATCCTCATCATTAACACCTGCCATCAGAATGGCTCGGTTCCCAGCAGGCGTGTGTGTGTGTGTGTGTGTGTGTGTGTGTCTGTGTGTACTGCAGAGTACTTACCCCCTCTCTTCACCCCCCCCCCCACCCGCCCCCCAGGTCTGGGCATCGCCAAGCGGATCCAGATCACAGAGCTGCCCCAGCTGGTGGCAGCGTTCCACAGCCTGGTAGGCCTGGCCGCCGTGCTGACCTGCGTGGCAGAGTACATGGTGGAGTACCCCCACTTTGCCACGGACCCCCACGGCCAACCTCACCAAGATCATCGCCTACCTGGGCACCTTCATCGGGGGGGTCACCTTCAGCGGCTCCCTGGTGGCCTACGGCAAACTGCAGGGTGAGCATGGGGGGGGTGGGGGGGGGGGGGTGGGGGTGGGGTGGGGGGGGGGGTGGTGGGGGGGGGTGGTGGAGGAGGACAGGGAGGGGAGGGGCATCTGGAAGGTCCTCTCCCCCCTCCTTCCCTCCAGTCATTTTCCACTTGCTCCTGAAAGCTGGAACTCATTATTCCTGGAGTATACACACACACACACACACACACACACACACAGAGTGCACAGACATGCCCTGATCACCACAACCACCGTTGCCACCATCTCCACCCTGAATCAATCCCTCCTCTTCCTCTCACTCTCCCATTTAAAGGGTCTTGTTTTCCAGTCGGTGCTTTTGGAAGGTTGACAGAACAGTTTTGACATGCCCCCCCCCCCCCCTTCTCTACATACACTCTCTACATGCTGATCTGATATGCAACGTTTTTTTCAGCTTCAATTTACTGTGACGAAGAGTTAGCTATGCAAAATCAAAACACAAACACACTGCAGTTGGACTGTGGCCCACCCTAAACAGAGACACACACAGTCTATAATCACACCCCTAATATTTTACCAAATGTTGGGTTTGGATTGAAATTGTTGTTTTGGATTGGTTTTGGCTTGTACAGTATGTGCTAACCCTGCCCCCCCTCCCCCCCCCTCATCCAGGGATGCTGAGCTCCGCCCCCCTGATGTTGCCTGGGCGACACATGCTGAACGCCAGTCTGATGGCAGGCAGTGTGGGGGGCCTGGTGCCATACATGCTGGACCCCCAGCTACACCATGGGCATCACCTGTCTGGGCTCCGTGTCAGCGCTCTCCGCAATCATGGTAGTATGGAGTGTGTGTGTGTGTTCTCTCTGTCTCTCCCTCTCTCTCCCCCCCCCCCCCTCTTGATGTGAGGTAACTGCTTCTGCTTAGCGGCGGCCCTCAGGAGAGATGTGTATTAGAGCGTGACCCTGCAGTGATATCATCTCGCGCACATACACAGCCCTGAAGTTGCTTGTTTTGACAATCACCCTCTTTTGCGTGTGTGCACCCTCCCTGCCCCGCCCCCCACCTCCCTGCTATCACGTTTCCCCTTTTATCTGATTGGTCCAAATGCTGTGGAGTGTACTGATTGGCCCTGTCCCTCCAGGGCGTGACCCTGACGGCAGCCATCGGCGGGGCGGACATGCCCGTGGTGATCACGGTCCTGAACAGCTACTCCGGCTGGGCGCTGTGTGCCGAGGGCTTCCTGCTCAACAACAACCTGCTGACCATCGTAGGAGCTCTCATTGGCTCCTCTGGAGCCATCCTGTCATACATCATGTGTGTGGTAAGGACCCCACACACACACACAGTGTAGAAGAGCCTAACTCCTAGCTTTGTTAGTGAGGGGACCTGTTTGTGGTCCTGTCAGATGGGCGCAGTACTGCTACAGGCCACTAGGAGGACCTCTAACTATACTGATGCATCCATGAGGGCAGACCACGAGTCCCTCCTTATAACCTGATCTCTCTCTTCATCTCTCTGTCCCTGTCCCCCCCTCCCCCCCCCCCCCCCCCTCCTTCCCAGGCTATGAACCGCTCCCTGGCCAACGTGATCCTGGGGGGGTACGGAACCTCCTCCACTGGCACGGGCAAGCCCATGGAGATCGTGGGCACACACACCGAGGTCAACATCGACCAGACTGTGGAGATGATCAAGGATGCCCACAGCATCATCATTACCCCTGGTAAGCACACACACACACTCACACACACACACATGCTCATGCTAATATGGAGTAAGTGGGTTTGGGACTCTGAGGTCTCCGTGACGTGAAAAACAATGTCCCGGCTGCCCACATATTTGTAGAATTACAGCAGAGCTGCTCTGTGTGTTTGTCTAACCTCTACTATAACCTGTACTGGCCTTGTTAAATCACCAGCTAACGAGCTAAGGGGGTGTATGTGGCATGTAGGGGGGGGGGGGCATCTATCCTTGGTGGTCTCCCTGTCGAGTATAGAGCTTTGTTAGAAACCTGACACTACAAAGTGAAACAAAACAGGGCTCTATCTCCGGTAGAGACCTCCCTCCCTCCCCACCACCATCACCACGCTGCCTACACATGGGGTGTATGAAGCAGGGTGCACACACACACACACACACACACCCGGGCCGGGGCCAGGTTGTCTCAGCTCACCATGCTGGTCAGGTTTTCATCCTCTCTAACCCGATCCCGGTCCCTCCTGTCCCCCTCGCACACCAGGGGAGGATCTGAGGCCTGGTGCTGCCGCATGGTGCTGCCTCATGGCTGTTCACGTTGGTGTGTTTATTTATAGCGTTGTGAAATAACATGGCCAATTATTCCATCTCCGGACTTCAAATGAGTGGAAAGAGCTTCCACTTGTATGGGTGTGTGTAGGGTTATCAAAGCCATATTTAGTGGGTAATGATCTTAACCATGCAGACTCTACCCTCCTCTTGACTGGGATGTCTTCTGGCCACGCCCCTCTGGCGCTGGACTGTGAGTGGTTAAGCAGGACTGGAGCACTGGCCTGTCACAGCCTAGTGAAACCCAACGTTAAGGAAGTGGAATTTATTATTGGTGATTTCCTGAATGGTTGAAATAGTTCATACTTTCAGCTTGGTCGTATGGTTGAAATTTGAATGGTAAAATCATACACTCATAAATGCATATCAAAGACATGGTTGGAATACCAGGGTATTTCTCAATGTTTATTATTCATACAACATTTATGGGACACGCTTTATGGGTACGCTTTTACACTGTTACTCTAAACTCTCTCTGTCTCTTTCTTCAGCCTCCCTCCCTCTCCCCCCCCCCAGCCTCCCCCTCCCCCCAGAGACAGTAGGACTGTATTTCAGGTTTCAACCGCAGGTTAACTGTGCGTGTGTGTTTTCCCCCAGGGTACGGACTGTGCGCAGCCAAGGCCCAGTACCCCATCGCTGAGCTCGTGAAGACCCTACAGGAGCAGGGCAAGTCTGTCAGGTAGAGGACCCTGAGCAACAACAGCATGACGACAACACAGATGGAGGGAGAAAGAGAGAGAGGGGCAGGGAAAGGAAGAAAGAGAGGGCAAGGGAGGGACAGAGGGGAAAGGGGGGGGGGGGGGGCGGGGGCTGGAAAAGAGAGAGAGAGTACAGAGTGAGGATGGAGGGGGGGGGGGGGACGTAGGAGAGGGAGGGCCGGAAGCCTGGTGTAATTCCCTCCTGTTTGATCCAGACTACAGCAGCTGCTGCTACTTACTGCATTTGTACTTGATTAGAGACTGGTCAGGGAGGTCCGCCTTGTCCTCTTCTCCTCTCTCTACCTCTGGTCTCTCTACCTCTGGTCTCTCTACCTGTCTGTCTCCCTACCCTATCTCCGTCTATTTCAGATAGATCGAGATACGATCAGTCTCTAGTACAGTGTAATACAAACAGTCTGTTAGATCTGGGATCACACACAAACTGCACGGAATTACATGACATGGCTAACTGAGTCTGAGTCTTTATGGCAGGAGATCAGAGAGTGTCGGGGGGGGGGGGGAGCCACCTTCAGGCAGTGCTAGCCGAGCTCCGCTCCTCTGATCTCTGCTGTCACTCGGCTCACAACCCTTCTAGTGATTACCCGCTCTGTCCCTCTCTCCTACTCTCTCCTCCCGCCATCCTCCTACCCTCTCTGCCCTCCTCTCTCTCTCTCTCTCTCTCTCTCTCTCTCTCTCTCTCTCTCTCTCTCTCTCTCTCTCTCTCTCTCTCTCTCTCTCTCTCTCTCTCTCTCTCTCTCTCTCTCTCTCTCTCTCTCCATCCTTCCTCCTTCTATTTTCCTTCTCAGGCCTTTTACGACCAACGGTCGTAAAACTGCTCCTTCCTCTCATCTCATCAGCTTCCTGTCCTCGAACCCCCTCTCTCTCTCTCCCCCTCTTCTACTACTCCTGCTTGTCTCTCCTAGGGTAATACTTAGTAGATGTATCTAATGTGTTGGTCTGTCTGTAGGTTCGGTATCCACCCAGTGGCGGGTCGCATGCCCGGGCAGCTCAATGTCCTATTGGCTGAGGCCGGCGTGCCCTATGACATCGTCCTGGAGATGGAGGAGATCAATGAAGACTTCCCTGGTAGGTCCCGTCACACTGGCTCCATGGGTCTAATTGAGCATGAGGCACTTCCTGCAACTGTGGACTGTGTGTGTGTGTGTGTGTGTGGCGACAGAAACGGACCTGGTCCTTGTGATTGGCGCCAACGACACAGTGAACTCAGCATCCCAGGAGGACCCTAACTCCATCATCGCTGGGATGCCTGTCCTGGAGGTGTGGAAGTCCAAGCAGGTGAGCACACACACACATACAGGTATATACATGCATGCCCCCAGCCCCTGCCTCTAGCGTCCATCCCCCAGCTTCTCAGCCTCTCCTCCCAGCCTCCAGTGGTGCTGATGACCAGGCCAGGCTCACCTCTGGCTGCACCCCTCTCTGTCCCAAACGCAACCATCTGCCCCATGCATTATGGATGAGCTGCGTGTGTGTTTGGGAGGAAACCCCCGTCTCTCTCTGTAGTCACCTGGTCATCAAAGATCTTTTCTTACTTACTTGTGATTGGTTCCCATGGCCCTCCTGTTGATTGGAGGGTTCTGATACGATGACTGCATAGTTCCAATTTCCTTTCAGCGTGTGTTTGTGGTGGGGAGGGGTCGACTAGTCTCTGGTTCTACTTATTCTAGTCCAGGGAGTTTGGAACATAAAGAACACATGCTCTTCCCCTGTGTGTGTGTGTTTGTGTCTGTGTACGTGCGTGCGTGTGTCAGGTGGTGGTGATGAAGCGTTCTCTGGGCGTTGGCTACGCCGCCGTCGACAACCCCATCTTCTACAAGCCCAACACGGCCATGTTGCTCGGCGACGCCAAGAAGACATGTGACGCCCTGCAGGCCAAGGTCCGTGAGGCCCAGTAACCGGGGCCACACACGGGAGGCGGAGGTGAAGGAGGAAGAGGTGGAGGTGGAAAGGGCTTCACATAGAAATAGGCCTCCTAGATGAGACGCATCCCCATAGTCACTTGGCAGGCATGTTGGGTACTTGTGTTTTATGTGGGAGTTGTAGTTCTATGGTCCTCTTCCCTTAGAAGCACATCCAGTGAGGGAAAAGGAGATGAGGTGAATGAAGAGTAATTTAAACTACTAGATAGACATACGGTTGTTGTCCATATACATAAGTTGTCATTTGTTTGTCCCCATGACAACAGACTTTCCTCTGTCCCTCTTTCCTGTTATGTGTGGTTGTCATGGCGAGAGTAGACGTCCCCTTAACTAGCGGGCCCTTGGCAAACACTAATTGAGTTGTATAGTTCTTCTCTAAACCCCTTTTTTAATCAAGTGAGAAAAGGAGAAAAGCAGAATGTTGACATTTTTATATAGACAGAAATTAGTTTTCATGTTAAACAGTTAATGTTTTATATTCCTGTTCCAAGTTTTTGTATTCTGATCCTAGTCATGCCTAAAGTGTCTGATTGGTTAGAAGTCAGCACAGTCTATTGGCATATTGCTGACTGATTGGTTAGAAGCCAGCATAGTCCATCAACCTACGGCTGTCTAATTGGTTGGGAGGCAGCACCGTCCAATGTCCAGCCTGACCAAGGTGATTAACCAGTCAGTATTACCAATTGCACCACAACTGTCTGCTTTTGTCCTTTCCCGCGAGTGTTGTGATTCCCTGTGCCTTCCATGTGTCTCCCAGCCTGTGTTGTGGTGATTTCTGTCTGTGTGACCTGAGGGCACCAGGATCCAGAGGCTTTAGCTTAGCCAGCCTGACCTGTCCTGTCTAGGGCCTGAATGAAGACGAGCCTCATATGGGATTCCGTGATATGACTGTTAAATATCCATAATCGATAACCTGGTTAGCTGTTATTTAGTCCCCTCCTTAGCTTGGATGAACTGCGTATGTCAAATGGTTTAAGATGGTCCAACTTACCTGCATGTCCTCAAACCTGGGCCAAGTTCTGTCTCTCCTATCAGTCTTACAATCTTACTGTCCCGTGAGGAAACACCCCCCATATCCTACATCCTACACACAGGGTTAGACTGGCGGCAGAGGAACTGATGTTCATCATATTTTGACCATGACAACTACCCTACCTCCATACAACCATGATCTGACCAATCACGTTTCATAGAACCCAAACCTGACCAATCACCTTACAATCGGCATAACCTCGACTTGACCAATTGCCTTTCATAGACCCTTTGCTTGGAACCTTATCTGACCAATCACCATCCTTAGAACCTCAACTTGACCAATCACCATCCTTAAAACCTCAACCTGACCAATCGCCTCAACTTGACCAATCACAAATTGCATTACATAGTGACCTCCATTTTAACTGTAACTCAGCTTACTCCAATTCCATAACACATCTGTTTAGTTTCTTCAGCTCTGTCTGCATAGTGAGCTAGTGAAGCTACAATTTGAAAGGTCATTACACACACACACACACACGCCTCTTGGGGCTGTGTACTTACACACAGCTTTTCACCTTTATATAGAGAATGCCAACCTGCCATATTTGTACGCTGTTGCCATTTATGAGATGATAAAAAAAATTGAAGGGAAATTTGCCGTTTTTGATTAAGAATGATTTCCCCCCCTTTTTCAGCAGAGTATTTTTGTATAGAGGACCGCGATACTCTAGAGGCTTTGTAAAACAGGCGTTTGCAGTTGTGACATGTCAATGTTTTCATGTTTAGAGTGAAGAAGGAAATACTGTGAATGTTATTTTCTCTCCCAAATAAACCTGGAATTTAAACCTGCCGTGTCCGTCTTCCTGTGTTTTCAAACCCAACCGAGCGCCATGGCAACAAATGTGGAAATGACATCCCACTCCATGACTCATTCAAGAGCTTGTTGAGTAGAGAGCTGCAGATCTCCAGACAGAGCCTGATGACCAGATAAGTGTTTGAGTAGCCCTCATCAACATTGAGACTCTCCTCTCAGCCCTGGGTCCCACTCATCAGTTAAGCATTCGGTTTTGTGTCCAGGCGGTGTGTAAAGAACACGACAAGGTGTTTTGTGGAGCCCCGTCGTGTCCAGGTGGGCTTCCCGTGGCTGCTCCTCCGCTGAGCCCAGAAACCTGCCTTTTATCCTGCCGGATCTCCCAGATCAAGGGGAGATGGCATGTGTTGTGATGAGGGTCACTTCAGCCTGTAACAAGTAGCACTCAGACGGGCTGATCACTCGGAGCTGTTGAGGTGCTGTGGTTTGGAGATGCGGTTCCGATAAAGCTGCACTTCTCCTGGGGACCGAGGCCTATTGTCAGACCAGCATCTCCTCAGAGCTCCAGGCGAGGGGAGCAGGGCCAGGACAATCAGCCCCCAGCCTGTCCACGCCTGCCTCCTGCTGGGACACGCCCAGCTCAGACCAGCTCTCAGGCTGATTGTTTTCACTGGCCTGGCATGCGATTTTAAAGAGGGCATTTTACTGCATTACACTCGTACGATGGGATTGAGTGATAAGCTAATTGTGTGTGTTTGTTGGACGTGTGTGTTTTGGGAGTTGTGGAGCAGATGTTTGGTGCATACTTTCTGTCCCCTACCATGAGGGTAATGTTCTAACCAGCTGTAGATTTATGTCCTCGTCATGAACACAAACACACACACACTCAGTCCCCTACTCTGTTGTGGCAGGAGCTCCAACCATGGCAAGGCATTCCTTCCTCTCCCTCCAGGACTTTCTTTGGCTTGCAATCTTAACAACTGCGGGTGCATCTCAGTACTCCACGGTAGAATCCTTATTTTCTCCTAGCGCCCACCCTACTCTTACTGGAGGACACAGAACGAGGTGGCAGCAGGACAGGAGAGGTGGAGGAGATTCAAGGGGAAAATGCTTGAGGATTATCGAGTTCTCCGTATTTGTTTGATTCTAGTGTGAGATCTTCTCCAGATGCCAACATCCCTCCCTCCACTGTCCCCCCCGACCATCCACCCAGCCCTCCAGGCTATCTGCTGCACACACACACACACACACACACAGGGTCTCTGGAACAGCAGCAGCAGATGAAACTGTGAGAAGAACGCAGCGAACATGGTTCCCTCGCCACATAATGGGCCATGATTGGCTTGTGGTCTGTCTCCGTGGACACGGCGGATGTGGCTTCCTGGTGGGACACTGCCTGCTGGGGGACCATTAGCGTCACACGAGGCGGCTTCCCTGTGCCCCTTGCCAACATCCAAACATACGTGTCTGGCTGTGTCTGTAGCTCTGTGTGGAGCTGTGTCAAGCTGTGTGTGGAACTGTCTAGCTGTGTGTGGAACTGTCTAGCTGTGTGTGGAACTGTCTAGCTGCATGTGGAACTGTCTAGCTGCGTGTGGAACTGTCTAGCTGTGTGTGGAACTGTCTAGCTGCGTGTGGAACTGTCTAGCTGCGTGTGGAACTGTCTAGCTGCGTGTGGAACTGTCTAGCTGCGTGTGGAACTGTCTAGCTGCGTGTGGAACTGTCTAGCTGTGTGTGGAAGCTCTACTGTATGTTCCACATCACATGTGAAGCAGTCTGTTTTCCCCTAAGTGGGTTACCCTAAGAATGGAGACTGAGAGGCGAGTGTCAGTCGTTTGGTCAGGTCACACAAGGGTTAATCAGTGTTACTGACTGAAGCTGCTGGATTCTGTCCCTTTGAAGAGTGGCCCTCGGTCGTGAGACTTGGTATATAACAGCAGATCCATCATAACGCAGGCTGGCCCTTATAGCTGCAGGTAGGGCTGTAATGGCTTCTTACAGGATCAGGCTAAGTGCTGGAGAGATCTAAAGCACTGGAGCACTCTCTTTCATCATAGCTTTTATTTACCTTTTCTCCCTCTCTCTCTTCCTCTCTCTTCCCCCCTCTCTCTCTCTCTCTCTCTCTCTCTCTCTCTCTCTCTCTCTCTCTCTCTCTCTCTCTCTCTCTCTCTCTCTCTCTCTCTCTCTCTCTCTCTCTCTCTCTCTCACACACACACACACACACACACACACACACACACACACACACACACGCACACACTGCCCCAGCTCTGAGCCCTAATGTTCCGTGCTGTGTCCTGACTCAGGCTTGTTTACAGAGTGTGTGTTAGTGTGAGATTGAGCGGTGAGGGTCCTAAAAGCCCCCATTCGTCCTCCAGTGCCTCGTTTGACTGGATGAAGAGAAATGAACACCCGCTAGCGTCCTCATCCGCTTCCACCCCCTCCCCTGCTCTCTGTCCTCCCATCCTCACTGCCCTCCTCCTCTCTTTCCCCTCCTTCCTCCTCTCCTTCATACTCTCCTGCTTCGTCCTCTCCTTCCTCCCCTCCTTCCTCCTATCTCTTCACTTCTACCAGTCCTTGTTCCACCTCCCTCTCCTCCTCTCTCCCTTGTCCTCCTCTCCTTCCTCCTCTTAGCTCGCCCCCTCACGATTCCCTCCCTCCACCTCTCCTTCGTCCGCCTCCCTCTCCTCCTCTCTCGCTCTTCTTTCTTTCTGTCCTCTTTTGGTTCATCTGTCTAGATGGAGTTCAGTAAAGTAAACAGGAGTGTTTTAACTGCTTTTATTGACCAGCTGCTTTCCCCCTTTTTCACAGAGATAACATGAGGTGGAGGGGAGGGTGTGGGTGGAATGGTGTCTTTTTCTAGAGAAAAATACGTGCACACACACACAAATAAAGTCTCTTGGCTGTGTTTAAGACCATGGTCAACGTCAATTGTTCAGTTTTATAATAATAAATCTAATTCTAGCATACGTCGTCAATATGTATGATAGCTCGTAATGGTGAAGGGAATTTTTTTATAGGTTTGGATCATTATTATTAGTATTATTATAGCTATAGAAAGGCCACTAGGGATTGTCAATAGCAGCAGGACCAAATCATTCCAATGTACTTGTTACATATGGCAATAAACTAAACTAGAACTTGAACTCCACATGCCTCTAGAATTGTTGGGATCTTCATTAGATTATTGTTATTGTGTGACAATTCCATGTGAGTTCTTCCAGGCAGCAGTTCAGGATCAGTAGCCTGGTGAGAAGCCTGCCAGTCTGACATGTTCAGAGGGAGACTAGGAGGGTCATTAAAGGAGACCAGCGGTGTGATAAGAGAGGGAATCAAGTATACACTTTTCCACTTGGGCTGTCTGTCTGGGGGAAATCTGCTCCTCGTTCTTTAAAACACACACCCCCCCTCTCCCACAGCAGTATTGTGCAGAGTCAGCCCAGAGACTCCAGAGTATATAATGGCTCATCTCCTCACATGTTTGGATGTTAAATGGAGCTGTGTGTTCTGACGTCTCTGTCTCCGCCATCACATAGCTGCTGCACCACAACAAAACTTGGTCTGTGTGTGCGTGCGTGTGTGTGTGCTTGTGTGTGTGTGGACGTGTGAGGTCGGGTGATTCTTGCACACTTGGCAGGCCCGTCCCTGCAGCATGACCAGCTATCTCTTTAGTGGCCCTGTGTCTGCAGAGAGACCAGCAGGGCAGTCTCTCCTGGTCTCTGTGTCTGCAGAGAGACCAGCAGGGCAGTCTCTCCTGGTCTCTGTGTCTGCAGAGAGACCAGCAGGACAGTCTCCCCTGGTCTCTGTGTCTGTAGAGGAACCAGCAGGACGGTCTCCCCTGGTCTCTGTGTCTGCAGAGAGACCAGCAGGACGGTCTCCCCTGGTCCCTGTGTCTATAGAGGGACCAACAGGACGGTCTCTCCTGGTCCCTGTGTCTATAGAGGGGCCAGCAGGACAGTCTCCCCATGTCTCTGTGTCTGTAGAGAGACCAGCAGGACGGTCTCTCTTGGTCTCTGTGTCTGCAGAGAGAGCCAGTTCTTCTTGGGCAGGCTGGGATGGTTCTGTGAAACATAGTTGGACTTCATCTTTACACACCAGGAATGTTTAGACTGTAGACAGCATCTGACTAGCAGCTTAATCACCAGTCTAATCTTGCCTGACAGTCAAAGTAATGACTGAGGATTTTTGCAATAGAGTCAGGAATAACAAATTCTCTCTACCTCTGTCTCTCTCTCTCTCTCCCCTTCTTTGACCTATCTTTTTCTCTCTCCCTCTATCTTTCTCCTCTGTCTTTTACCTGAGATACTGCATCAATGTGATTCAGTAGGTTTTCCAATCTCGAGGGTGGTGTAGCTAGTGGGTACCTGGCAGTTGTGACTGCCCAAGAAATTATTTTAAATGGAATTCTCTCTCTCTATCTGTAGCTGTCTTTGTAGTTGTCTGTGTTGGGGTGGCTGAGAGGCGAGCAGAGTGCAAAACAGAGGGGAGGGAGGGATGGCGAGGGGAGAGGTCTCAGAAGGAGAAGAGAGGAGAAAAGAAGAGAGAGAGGGAGAAAGGTCAGGAGGAGGAGAGCAGCTTGAATGCTTCAGAGGGAGTCAGGTGTCAGGATCAACAGTCCTGTCATCCTCGCACACAAAACAACCCCTGACACCATGACAGAGGCATGGGCTCCCCCTCCCTGCCTCTCTCTCTTTCTTTCTCTCTCTCTTTTTGTGTCTGAGGGCCAAAAGGCCACACCTGAGCCCATGATATGGGCAGAAGCTAATGGAAGAATGTTAACATACCTGTCTGTCCCTCTCTCTTTCTACCCCTTTCCCTCCCTCTCTCTCCTTTCACCTCTCTCCACCTCCCTGTCTCACATTGTCTTTAAACACCTGAACACTTTTGTAGTTCTCTGTGATCAGATCTTCTGTTTTACATGGGGCGGATGGGGGAGGTGGTGGTGGGGGGATAGGAGAGGGGGGCGGATGGGGGAGGGATAGGAAGGGAGCTGCCGAGACCAGTAACCACAATCAAAACAAGCCCCACCTGTCCGCCTGTCCTGGCACAGCGGAGCGTGTACAGTGCTGGCGTGGCCGAGGCATTCTGGGAGCTGGAATCACGCCGCTCTTATGTTTCCCTCATCATCACACACCTCTGGCTGCGGGCGAGGCTGGCTCGGCACAATGGAGGTCCGTGCCACGGCGAGGGGTGGAGGGGGGGGGGGGGGGGGTGTAGAGTTCTATTGACCTGACTGAGCGTGCAACGAGATGACAGTGGACAAAGAGATGTCACACCACCTCCCACTGACGGGATTAACAGGCGCGCGCACACACACACGCACGCACACATACCTGGCCTTGTTTGTTGATGTGCATTAGCCTGTAGTCAGGGGGAGAAACACCACAGGCTTCCCACCAGCCGCTACCACCACAGGCTCTGCTGCACTTGCCTCTAACCCCTCCCCCCTCCCCTCTCCCACCCTCAAGCCTCCACTGCTCCAACCTCTCCCCCAGCCTCCACTCGCCCAGGTTCTCCGTAAAAAAACTCCTGCAGCCTCTACCCCCCACCCCCAGGTTCCACTACCCCAACCTCCGCTCCCCGAGCCTGCACTGCCCCAGCCTTGTCGAAAGTGTTAGCCTTATAAGGAAGGTGTGTTCCAGTCTCCCTTCTTGCTGACAGTCTGTTTGGTAACGTGATCTCTGCAAGCGGACCGACGAGAGAGAAAACTCTCGGGCGCGGTAGAGAAGCATGGAGGAGAGAGAGGGATGGAGGAGGACGGGAAGGAGAGACCGACCGAGGGAGACATGGAGGAGACGGAGAGGGCGACTGGGTCGCGCGCGGCTGCCGTCGCTAGCGTCGCAGCCTCCGTTCTGACCTGCCATTACACAATTTCCTGTCGGAGTGAGGCAACTTGTGTTTCCCTGAAGCGCTCAGGCCAGGAGGAAAACTCCGTGAAGGGCATTGGGAGCAGCCAGCACTCAGAGACACGTTACCAAACACATCTCACTGTTTATCTACCGCATGTTTATGTGCATGGAGTCAACTCAGGGGATGACATACACGATGTGTTGGGGGGTGTGCGCGCGTGTGTCTGTGTGCACTGTGTGTGTGTGTGTGTGCGTGTCTAACGCGAGACGTGCTGCCGTGTTTATCCTTGTGGTCTGGGGAGTTTAGAGGCTGGAGCCCCAGCTACCGGGAGGATTCGAGGATGTGGAAGGACATGACACTGATACATCGGGGGTAGATTTGAAGACGCCATTCATCCCCTGTGATCTGTTTGATAACCAACAAGATCTGACCCTGTCTGTCTGCCTGTCTTGATGTATCGGCTCCTCCTGTGCTCCCCAGCAGACCTGTCTCTCCTCTTTAAGATCCAGGACTGTCTCTCCTCTTCTGAACCCCGGCTCTGTCTCCCCTCTCCTTGTTTCTCCTCTTCCTGTGTCTCCTCTACTTTGAGCTCTGGACCTGTCTCACCTCTCTTAGTTCTCCTCTGGGAACTAGACCTTCTCTAAATATTTGAGGAGGACTGTTGACATGAAGATAGCACTGATTAATGTATCTAATGTTCTGGGCCTGAGTTTGCTGTGATGTATGGAGGGCTAACTTGAGAAATGAAAGAGAGAGAGAGCGAGGGTGAGAGAGGAGGATGGAAAGATATGGCTGGAGGACAGTCCCTTATCAGCTGGAGGAAGGATTTCTCCATGTGATGTGTTTCCTGAAATATTGAAGACACATCTGAGGCTTCCACCCACCAGTGGTGGCTGTGTGTGTGTGTGTGTGTGTGTGTGTGTGTGTTCTTTAAGCGATGCTTGCACAATCATGGTGACAAGAAGGTTTTCAGCTGTCTTTTTCAATATTTCCGGAATTATAAGAGTTCCGCCTGTTTGGTCTGACTGTCCTTGACGCAGATTGGAGTTGATGTGAGAGCAGGAGGGGTTCTCCCTGCTAGTCACACACCAGCTGACCCTGACAGGAAGTAGACACTGCTCCGGTTCCTGCGAGGATGGAGAGCATGAGGACATGCAGACCTGTGGGCTCCAGTATAGACAGAACGAGGAGTGGGGATGGATGGATGGATGGATGGCTGAACGGAGGGATGAATGAAAGCTTTATTAGCTCATCAAGAAATGTCTTCATGGTATCAATGATTCATCCAGTTTCATTTTATTGGTGTGGACATTTCTAGGAATTCACTGCAGCGTGAGTAATGGGATTACGGTAAACGGTTTTAATGAAGCACTTGCACTCTCATTCCAAGATGCTAACCGAGCAAAGAAAACCGATTGACTCTTTCAAGTGTGAAGTGGTGGTGGTCAGATGAGGCTGCTTCATTGGTCGAACATCCCGTCATTCAATCACATCCCGCCAGTTGTAAATGTAAAAAAGTGTTGTGTGTTGAAGGAAGATAGCAAGGCTAGACGATGGGGAAAGGTTTCCTTCTGACCAGAGAGGGAGAGTGTTCAGTAGCTCAGTAGTAGAGCAATTGACTTACTTTGGATGAAAGTGTCTGTTCAATGAAGACATTTTTATAGAGCCAACCCTGTACGTGTCAGATCATTGGGAGTTAAATGATGTTTCACAGGGTTTTTTGGACTCAACCCAAGCATGGCCGTACGCTCAGCCATGGAATTAGCATTGGACATGGTCTTAGTTAGACCTTCAAACAAACCTCGATTTTTTTTCATTCTCTAAATTAGATTTCAATCTAAACACAGAAGAGATCTCTCCATCTCTCCAATGACTCAGATAGGGAGAAAAGAGAGAGCAGGGGGAGAGAGAGAAAGCGAGATATTGGGAGATTGTAGGAGAAAAAAAGCGCTGAGCAGATCTTTGTTCCCAGCAGATGTAATTGGCACAAGTCAAATAGACATTTGGCCAGCTTGTTGCCAGTAAAGCTTTGTGTGTGTGTGTGTGTGTGTGTGTGTGTGTGTGTGTGTGTGTGTGTGTGAGAGAGAGAGAGAGAGAGAGAGAGAGAGAGAGAGCATGAATGTTAAGTGTTCCAGGAATCAAGTCAGAGCAGAGAAATAAAGTGTTTGAGGTTCAAAGACCCCAACTACAACCCAGAGGGCACCCCACCCCTCCCCTCCTCACCCCTCCTCCCCCCACCCCCCTCTTAACACCCCCTCATCTCTCTCTGCGAACCCTGTATGACAGAGCTGTACAGAGCAGCAGAACAGCCGACATCCAGACACATGAATATGTGGAGTCGTTGTTGTTTATTTGTTTACCTCTGTTTCTTTGTGTGTGTGTGTGTGTGCGCGCGCGGGTGTTTGTGTGCGTGCGTGTGCCTGTGTGTGTGTGGAAGGGGAGGGAACATGGTCAAAGGAGGAGTGACTCGTCAACTCCAGCTGCAGACCACATGAAGGTGGTCTGGCCACCTGCACACTCATCCCACTTCACACTCAGCCTTCTCTGTTCTCCTTCACCATCCCCTGATCTTCTATCAGTCAGACCGACGAACAACAGTAATTAGTCCAGCCTTGACTCTCCAGTGCCTGCTGAGAGGCATGCATAGTGTATGTGCGTGCGTGTATGTTTCGGAGTGTTCAATGAAAAGTGGAACAGGATAGCAATAGAGAAAGGTAGCTGAACAAATCCTACCCAACCTCTAAATAACCTTGCTTACCCCCAACTAACCTTTCCTAACTTTACCTAACCCTTACTAACCTCTGATCAACCATTACTAACCCTACACCTAACCCTTTTTAACCTCTAACTAACCCTACCCAACCTTCACTAACCTCTTCCTAACCCTACCTAACCCTTACTAAACTCTACCTAACCTGACCTAACCTTACCTAACCACGACTCCCAACTAACCTTACATAACCCTTGCCAACCCCTAACTAACCCTAACCACCCCCCCATCCATGCTCCCCTGACTTCCTGAGCCTGACCACAGCCCTTTGCTCTCCCCTGGTCCTGGGGGGCAGGAGGCATTCAGGACCACACCAAGTGTGTGTGTCTGCCAAAGCGTGCATGTGTGTGTTTGGTGGGGTGTGTGTGTGTGTGTGTGTGTGTGTGTGCGGTGACCATATCACCCGACCACATCAAATGCAGGGGTAAGTAGTGTCAGGCCGAGGTTCATATCTGATCAGGCTTTCTGGAGAAGCAGATAATACCACAATACCACCCTCAACTACCACTGCTACCTAGCACGCTGCTGTGTGTGTGTGTGTGTTTGACTGCCTGCATTCCTACAAAATTACTGTTCCCACATGAATGGGGCAGGGGGGCTTGGGGAAGGGGGGGGATATGTATGGTGGTTGTTGTGCATGCGTGTGTGTGTTGTGGGAGGGGTGGGTTGTGTTTATCTGTGTGTTTGTGTGTACGGGGGATTGTGTGTGTGTGTATGTGCGTGTATCGGCTCGGGGAGAAATGGGGGGGGGGGGGGGGGGGGTTGGTAATCAGACCCCTGTGTGCTCAAGAGGTTTGTAATAGCTTTCTAATAAGCAGTCACCAGCCCCCCCAACCCCTACGCTCTACTCTCAAATGATAGAGCATTGCTACCGAGATGGAGTGTGTGTATGTGTGTGCGCGTGTGTGTGTGTTCCTCTGATTGGTTTGAGTAGGAGAACAGTCTCAGATGACCACCCGGTCTGCTGTGGAGACCGTGTGTGCGTGTGTGCGTGTCTGATTGAGCCATCCTGGTACAGTGGGAGCCTGGTGGGAGGTTCTAAGGACAACGTTATGCCAGATCCATCACTGGCACGGCTCTGAGGAAGCTAAGACGCAGTGCCTTCTGACCTGGTCCTTCTCCTCCCCTCCCCTCTCATCTCCTCTCCTCGTATATTTCCAGTTGTTTTAACACAGTTCATGGGAGTGTAAGAAGTTTTACTATAGGCTGCTTGTGGTGTAACAGGTATTTCTATTGGCCATTTGCGAGGGATTAAGGAAAGGCCACACGATTTTCAGGCACATTCTAATTTTACTGCTCAGTATTAAAACACATGATGTGTGTGCTTTCAGTGTTTCGCCATCTTGCCTCCTAAGATCAACAGTGAGTGTTTTCTTGTGGTTGAGGAGTGGGGGTCCGTGACTCTGGCCCATGGAGGGACCGAACCCTCAGACCCAGACCCAGGAACGTTGTTGCTCTGTTTCCACTGCTCTGTCCTGGTATGTGGATGGTGGTGAATGTGGATGAGGGCGTTCATTTGTGGGTGGGTGTGCGTGTGAGGTTAACTGGCCTTGGAGAGGATTCGTTTAGCTCACTCCAGCAGTCTTCCTCTATGTACTGTAGTCTGGTTTATCCCTGGTCTGGTCTAGTCCTGGTCTAATCCTGGTCTGGTGTAGCCCTGTCTGTCGGAGTTTGGTCAGGTCTGCTTGGTTCATCCCCCTGCAGAGCTGGGAGGTGTGTTGGGTTGCATTAGTGGGGCATGCTTGGCAACCAGACAGGGGAGGTGTTGGATCAGAGCCTGGTCTCTGGAAGGTGATTATTGTTGTTATTTGTTTGTGCTTTTTACAGGCTGTCCTTTCTGCTACGTAAACCTCACAGATGCTTTTAACACTAATAAAAACCTGCGTGTGTCTGTGTTGGACTGTGCATTCTGCCAGCCTTGTTAATCTTGCAGCCATCTTTCACCTGTTGTCTGGAACAACACAGTTATTTGGTGCTTTGGGTGTTGATCTGGGTGTTGGCCCTTGTGTAGGTCCAACTTCACGCTCACAACCAATCAGCCGGTTCTCAGAGAAGAAGATAAGTTGTTGGGGGTTGTTTGGGGGGAGGGGAGAGAAAGGCCAGAGGGCTGGAAAGGACAGGGAGAAGGGGGGGTTGGCGGGGACACAGGGGGGTAGACTTAGTCTGTCGTGACAAGGTGCTGTAGCTTTTCAGCCCTGCAGGACACACACACACACACTCAGCCCTCTGGCAGTAATGTGTCCCAGCTGTGGCTCTTTGCGTGATACTAGGAGACAGCAATTAATGTTGAAAAGGAGGAGGAGGAGGGGGAGGACATGTTGACCCACTAAACAGAGACACACAACAACGTCCCGCGTCGGGACAGGTACCTCGAACACCGCTCTGCTGGGGAACAGCTGCTCCAGGTTCTCGCTGGGCCGTCCCCCTCTCTGGCTCTCTGCTTCTCCGTACCTCTCTCTCGCTCTCTCTGGATCTACGTCCAGGGAATCGTCCACATCTGCAAGCAGGTTTGGCACGTACAGCCCAGTGAAACAGAAAGGTGTGTGTGTGTGTATGTTCTACCACTCAGCTCACCTTTCCACCACACACCACAACATGCAGAGCAGGAATGCAATGTGGTAGACAGTGTCACATCTACTGAGTCAGTCAGTCCACACTGCTGGGCGGGGTTGCTGCCTAACAGTAGCTTCAACACATAGCTCGAATTCTTGCAGAACAGTTCCAGTGAACGGAATGAAGCATTTTTTGATACCTTTGTTTGTTTGGAGTGTCAGGTGACAATAGAACAGAGACTGTGTCAAAATGTGCGATAGCGTTATACTGTCTTACAGAACCAATGGCTGCACCCTTACTCTGTTCCAACACTGGAGGAGGACATTAGTTATGTCTGGTCTGGTCTGGTCTTGTGTGGTTTTGGTCTGGTTTTGGTCTGGTTTTGGTCTGGTTTTGGTCTGGCCTGGTCTGGTCTTGTGTTGTGTGGTCTAATCGGTTCTGGCCTGACCTGATCTGTTCTGGTCTTGTGTGGTCTAGTCTGGCCTGTTCTGGTCATGTGTGGTTTAGTCTGGTCTAGCAGTGGTCTTGTCTGGAAGGGAACAAGAGGAAAGTGACAGTATGGTCACCCCGCCCCCCCCACTCCCCTCCCCCCCCCCGCCCCCCTCCTGCCTCACCAGCCCACAGCCAGTCAGGAGCTGACAAGTCCAGTCTAGCAGGCCTTCCCCAGTGAGCTGTGGTTGCTGTTAGCAGAGTGACAGGCAGACACCAGGCCTTGCACACACACGCTGCTCTTTGTTGAAGTTTTTCTGACTCTGGAGAAAATTTGTACCAGTGTGGCACACACACACACACACATTCCCACACTGAACCATGACTGCAGACAGGCTGACCTGCCGTCTAAGGACTCTGTGTGAGTGGGAGGAACATCCAGCTCAACATCTGACACTTGGTGTTGTTGAATTCTGTTGTGGTGAAAAACACTTTGTGTTCGACATTGGTTAATGCAACAAGAGTCTCTTTGTTGCTCAACAGTGTGTGCATGTGTGATGACCCTTCAGCATGCGTTCACCAGGCTGATGCTTCATCGACAAACAAATCCCCCAGAATCCCCCACGGGATTTCCCAAACCCCCCACAAAACACTGCCTCCCTCCCTCCCTCCACCCCACCCACGAGTGCCCCTGTCTAGAACGTTCACGCTCTCCAGAAGCGTCTCTTGCTGGGGCTGTGCTCCACTCCCTTGCCTCTCGGGGAGCAGACAACAACCCCCCCGTCACCAGAGAAGCTCCTCTCACAGCCCGGTCACATGTTCAGTTTGAGATGATGATGTCATCAACGTCATATTAGCGAGATGAGCCCTGACAGCGCGGTCATAGAGAAATCAATTATTACATATTACTGGTATTACATTGAGTGTCCACATGTGATTTGAATTAGGCTTTCAAACTGTGTGATTAGGCTGAAGGAGACTAACCGTAACCTTGGGCTACAAAGGCCTGCTCCGTAATTAAATGCCATAAATGTGTTTTGGGCAGTCATCATTGCTATTATCTACGCCTGTGCTGTGTGGCAGTGGAGAGCAGGGACAGGCAGCCTTATTACTACCAGATGGTACCAACATGTGGTTTACATTCACCATGAGAGGCTTTTAAATATGCACACTCTGGGTGCTTTTCCCATTGAGACATTACACACACACACACACACACACACACACTCACAGACGCATGACACACACACTCACACAAGATTCGCACTCACACACACACGCGCACGCACACATACATACATGATACCTACACATATCAAGACATCCCACACTCGAGCACCACACACACGTTGAGACATCACACACACACACACATTGAGACATCTCTCCACACCCCAGACTAAGCCAGCATAACTAATGCAGAGAGAGCTTGTTTAGGGAGCCGGGCTGGACAGGAGTATCTAATGGCACTGCTACATTTGGTTCTTATCTGTCTGGGTGCAGCAGACTTGACACCATACGATGCTGCTGATGGCTGTTGAAGTCTCCAGTGACACAAACTCACACATCACGACCACAAGCACTCCCCGTATATCCAACCTTTATCCCATACAGTGTTTTGTACACGTGTCAGAAATCTCAGAGTATCGGTGTGATACTTCTGTAATTCCCTTAAGCTTGCAATTCGCACACACACATTCAGACACATTCTCACCAACACTTACACACACCCTTCTGAAGGACAGAACAGGCCAGGGCATTCTTTCCAAATGATCCACGCTCATTTCTAGGTTTAGACAACCTTTCAGACCCTGTGTTCCTCATCCTCGACGGCCTGGACTTGAGTCCTTCCTAGGCTAACATAACCACCCCATAATACGCCCCTGGTTGTCATGGTTGCAATGCTGCAGTTCTTTATGGCAGTGATGAAAGGAAAGAAAGAGTGTTGAAACAGTTATCATTGTAGCTACACACTCTGATGGACACACACACACACACACATTCATTACAGAATGCATCCTCCTGTGCTCTTGCTGTGTGTGATTAGCAGTGTGGGCCCTGTGTCTGTCAGGGTGAGATGAAACAGACTTGTTTTGCTGGAGAGGAGAGCAGGTGATAAAGGAGAATATAATGGCAGGTCCAGATGTCCACTGGTGTTTGGAGATGATGCAATACAGCCCTGAAGAGCTCCGGCTAACACCGTGCTCTCAGAACTGCAGTTCTATTGTACACCACAGCACTGAACTGCAGTCATACTGTACACCACAGAACTGCCAGAACCCAAGACCCCCTAACCAAGACGTACCTACACTCTTCACCACAACCCCACACTCTTAACCACAACCCCACACTCCTAACCACAACACCACACTCTTCACCACAACCCCACACTCTTAACCACAACCCCACACTCTTAACCACAACCCCACACTCTTAACCACAACCCCACACTCCTAACCACAACCCCACACTCTTCACCACAACCCCACACTCTTCACCACAACCCCACACTCCTAACCACAACACCACAACTCCACACACCCAACCCCCACTCTTTGACCCGGTCAACAGTCTACGCATGTACTCTACTTTATCCTAAACACTTTGGGCTTAACAGCAGGCTTATGGAGCTGAAAGACTCTCACTAAAAACCATGTCTTACCCACAACCACAAACCCAATGTATGGTCCTTCTTTGAACCACAAACCCCTGTTCTACCCAGAACCACAAATTCATATGTTACCTGGTACCCTGTCTTCTCAGAACCCTCTAGCTCTACCCACCCACAAGCCGCTCTTACAGTAACTCCCTGACCAAGAGACGCAGGCTGGTCTGACATATTCCAGACATCTGGAATACCAGGGCCACGATTCAGTCTGTCTTCCTCCAGGCTTGTAGCAATGGTTCTACTCTGTACTACCAGCTGGTTCAGACCCAGGTCTGGAGCATCAAAACATGGTGATGCATGTTCTCCTCCAGCTCAGTTGGAGATCTCGCCGAGGGCAGAATTGGCCAAACCCACCACAAGCTCAGGACTATAGTGTTGGATATGGGGGCTGGTCATCCTGCTGAGGTGGGGGCCTGGGTGAGTGTGTGAAGGGGTGGTGTGACATGTGGCGGTGGAGGGGTATGTGGAGGGGTGGGCTGGGGTGTGTGTGTGAGGTGTGGAGGTGTGGGGTGGGACAGGGAAAGATCAATTGAAGGAGGCTGTTAACCACACTTCTATACTGCGCTGACAGCTGTTTTATTTGAATTCTTTAACCAGGGACACATGGTCTCCACTCCTCCCCGTAGCAGCATATCATATGATAACACCAAATGTAAACAATGGACTCAAACTAACCCCTCCCACTTGGACCAGCTATTGGGTTTTATTCAGTTGTTTTTATCAGTCAATGCTGGACGCTGCAGTGAAATGAATAAGTGGCTGGCATTCATTAGCTCCTCAAATTAAATCAATATGATCTTTACCCATGCTTAGGAGCGGATAAAAAAAACATTCATTTAGGGAGGCATATCACTGGAGGGGCTGAAGGACTGAAGCTAGCTAAGCTAAGATGCTAAGCACGTACTGTACTATAAACACACATTGGTATAAAATGACTTTGAGCTAGTTTAGTTGGCATGTAGCACACTCAAACATCAGCGAGACAAGTATGCTACGGTCGTGTACCCGCACGAACACACGCAGACACACACAGACACACACACACACAGACACGCACACACAAAAATCTACGGCTAGGGTCTGGAAACCCACCAAACCACCAAGTCTCCAATGAGCATTCGTCAAAGTAATTAAGCCAGAATTGGTCTTTAGAGCTGTGCTTTGCTCAACCAATTACTCAGTCTCTTCTGCTTTAATCAGCCCACACACTGTTATTCAAAAACAATGTTATTAGTAAAGAGCTTATTATGTGGTTAATGGACACAGACAGCCCATATGTTAACCAGCATTAGCTGTCATGCCACTGCTAATGTTGGCCATGCTGGCTGGACACAGCAGTGGGGAGGTAGGGGCTGGACACGGGACGGACCGGGGGGGAGGTGGAGGGGTGGGTGGGTGGGGAGGGCTGGACAGGGCTTAATCGTCTACACTGGCATAGAACTCAACTCCCTGAGCTCCTGGTTCAATCCTAAATCAAGCCAGTGTCAGAGAGCCAACACTAATAGATACATATTTACCTTCAGACTTCAGCCACATTTCACCTGCTGGCTGACTGGCCGGCTGACAAGAGAGGGGGAGCCTTTTTCACCCTGCGACCCCCCCCCTCCCACCTTCTGAGGCGCTGAAAAGGTCTGACCTCAGTCAGAGCCAAGGCAAATGTTTGACTCACCTGCTGCAGTGGAACTCAAGTCCACGGAAGATTAAGTTGGACCTGGATTTGGACCTAAACCTGCCTCTGAACCTAACTCTGAGCCCTTGCCCCATCCTTAGGTCCAGTTCTAGCCCCAGCCCCATCCATATGTCCAGTTCTAGCCCAATCCCCAGCCCTAATCTCATCTCCTGTCCTCGCTGGTCCTGGTCTCCTTTCTTCCAGGAACTCCCTGGGTCTGACCCAACGGCTATCCCCCCCCCCAAGCTTCTCTCCTTGGCAAGGACCACAAATACCCTCCACCACCCCCCTCACACCCCCCTCCCCCATTAATGGTACCCAACTCGACTCCCCCCCCCCCCCCCCCCACTCCACCAACAGTCGCAGCCTCTCTCAAGGCTCACATGTTCACAGCTGCCTCAGCGGTCACCCCGTATCCCCCCAGCTTTGCCCCTGTGCCCAGAGCACACAGCTGAGCTGTGAATGTGTGAAGCCAACGGTGTTCCTCTGGTTACCGGGCTGACATGGTCCCCGACAGAACCCAGGCAGCCAAAACAGAAACCACACACCGCACCGCGGGCCTCCAAAAACACAGCCCTAACCCTAACCCTAACCAAACAACCTGCTTCGCGAAGAGGAGGATAACAGGATTTCTGGGAACGGCTAAACGATTCATGACCTGCATATTAATGTTTAAATGCCTTGAATAAAGTGTCATTAGGGTCTCGAACACTCATGTTTAAACAAAATAATGACTTTCGTGAGCAGATTATATTCCTGCTTTAATTTCTCACGCTGTTTGAAGAGAGAGACGCGCATTCTCCATGTCTGTCAGATGTGTTGCTAATGTCATCTCCCATGAACAGGGTCGGGTCCTATCCATCTTTCCAAGCAACCGGCATCTACAGCCTAGGACCTCAACAAACCAGCTTGTCTGAGGAATGTCGGCCCTTGAACTCCACAGAGAGGGGAAGCTGAGCATCACATGAGGTTCAGTCTAATTGTAGTTGATATGTGGTTTACAGAACACCCAAGTAATCATATAAACACTGGCTGAATAGCCTACAGGATGAAAGAGAGGTCTGCCTAAATGCATCATACTTACTCCCCCTCTACCATGTCTGTTACAGCACACAGGCAAAGCTACGACCCTTATAAACACTCCTCTTCAGTGACAGGCAGATTCCATCACACTCTGAAATAACCTCTGCAGATGGTGGAGTTCGAGGGATACACTAAACTCCAGGCACACACGCGCTGGAGTGGAGGGTCCTGTACGTGTGTGTGATTCCATGTGCGTGTGTTTGTGCGAGTGTGTTTTCCCCTGTCCTGATCTTGCTAATTGCTGGAACTGATCTGGGGGCCGAAGAGAGAGAGGACGAATGAAAGAAGAAAGAAAACATGACATCATGCTTAATTAGAATCAGGTCATAAACAAGGTGGGGTGTTTCTGTTTTACCAGATGCCCTCTCCCTCTCCTGGCTTCCCCCTGACATGGACCTGAGTCTGGAGCTAAGATAGACATGGGTCTGACTGTGTGTGTGTGTGTGTGTGTGTGTGTGTGTGTGTGTGTGTGTGTGTGTGTGTGTGTGTGTGATATTACTGTGATCCTGGTACATAGACTTGTTTTGATTGGTAACTGTTGCATGTTTATCACAGGAATCCAAGACAAGACCATCAAATGTATAAAGAGAAATATATTTACTTTATTTATGTTTAAACCATAGATTAGTAATCAAAAAGAAGAGCTTAAATGTTATAAAAGAATTTGTCCTTTCCTGTTTTTTTGTTCTTTTGTTTCTTTAAATATCACGTAAAATAAATAATTTATTTAAAAGCAGTCAGATAAAAAGAATGGAAATAACCCAACACAGTGAATGTTCATGTTGTTAGTAATAATATTATTTGTTAGAGTTGTTTATGTGATGCTACTATCTATATTCTCTGTCTCTGAGTCACACCACTTTCTGGTTCTGCCCCCCCCTCACCAGACTAGAGGCCAACTTGGACTAACTGTGTATAACTGGCCTCTATCAGCCTCGACACTAGAGGCCATGATGGGCATTATAGGCCGACTTTTGTCAGCCTGCCCCAGCCTACTAACTTAGTTGGTACAGCATTGATACCTGTCCTCCCTCCATTCATGTCTTCATCAGGGTCCTGTATGTCTCTACTGCAGAATTTACTTTGACATTTTCATTAAAAAATAATAATAACAATATTATTAATAATAATAGTACATTTGGCACAGAAAAATTTGATATTTTCTCCTGTGCCGGCTTGAACTTTATAACTTAGAAACAAATATAGGACATCGGTTGACGGATTCTCCAAAATTCAGACCAATCAGTTAGTCCGTGTCACACCTGTAGCACAGGCCCCCCCGGGCCATTGTCGTGTCCACGTCTATGTTTCCCTTCAGTGCACTCAACCCTCCTCAAGGGCTTGTTCAATGGCGTCCAACACCCGTTGCCCTGGTTACACCCCCTCTGCGTCCAGTGGCGCGGCCCCAAACTGCTGTTTCGTTGCTGCGGTTACACCCCTAGTGCAGGAAGAGCAAGCAGGGGCAGGAAGTGTGTGGTGGTATTCTTCCTGCGAGTCCTCTTGCCCTTCATGGGCTTGCCGTTGGCGTTGAGCCCCACAAACATGTACTTCTTCCTGTTCCTCCACTCCGCTGAGGCGTATGTGTTGTAGCGGTTCTCCTCAATCCGCTCTGTCAGACGGCAGTCCTCACCAAACTCCCTCTGAGGAGAGAGAGGAGCAGAGAGTTATTATAATGAGGTTGGTCAGTGTAGTAGAGGTGGTTGGAGGACTGTGTGTGGTAGGGTCAGTGTAGTAGAGGTGGTTGGAGGACTGTGTGTGGTAGGGTCAGTGTAGTAGAGGTGGTTGGAGGACTGTGTGTGGTAGGGTCAGTGTAGTAGAGGTGGTTGGAGGACTGTGTGTGGTAGGGTCAGTGTAGTAGAGGTGGTTGGAGGACTGTGTGTGGTAGGGTCAGTGTAGTAGAGGTGGTTGGAGGACTGTGTGTGGTAGGGTCAGTGTAGTAGAGGTGGTTGGAGGACTGTGTGTGGTAGGGTCAGTGTAGTAGAGGTGGTTGGAGGACTGTGTGTGGTAGGGTCAGTGTAGTAGAGGTGGTTGGAGGACTGTGTGTGGTAGGGTCAGTGTAGTAGAGGTGGTTGGAGGACTGTGTGTGGTAGGGTCAGTGTAGTAGAGGTGGTTGGAGGACTGTGTGTGGTAGGGTCAGTGTAGTAGAGGTGGTTGGAGGACTGTGTGTGGTAGGGTCAGTGTAGTAGAGGTGATTGGGGGACTGTGTGTGGTAGGGTCAGTGTAGTAGAGGTGGTTGGGGGACTGTGTGTGGTAGGGTCAGTGTAGTAGAGGTGGTTGGGGGACTGTGTTAGGCTGTACTCACCGCTCCATACAGGTCTCCTTTCTTGCTGATGGCCAGGTAGTAGTTGCTATGGAGACCCCTAATCGCCACCACGCCCACATCCACTGACTTGATCTCCAACACAGCTTCAACACACAAGCACACACTGCTGTTAGATACTGTTAGACTGTGTGACACAATCACACACATTTGCATGTGGTTAGGCACACTACTTTTGTCCCTTTTTAAGACAAAACACACACACACACACTCACATATCGATATATCACATTTTGGGCCCTATTTTCTCAACCCTCCCCCACATCCACTGCCTAACCTCGGCCACTCCCAGTTTTTCCCGCAGTCCTCCCTTAGCTCCGCCAGTCCTCCCTAACCTCTGCTACCCTCCCAAGCCCTCCTCCCCTCTCCGCTCCTCCTCCCCTCTCCGCTCCTCCTCCCCTCCCCTGTCCGCTCCTCCTCCTCCTCCCCTCTCCTGCCCCGCTCCTCCTCCCCTCTCCTGCCTCTCTGGCTGTGCCTGCCAGTCCTGGGGTCCAGAGAGACTCCAGGCCGTGTGCCCTGTGTGTGCGAGGCGTGAGCCAGGAAAAACGAGTTCCCCCCTGTGTTTGTGTTTCTCTGCACTGTGTGCCACGTCCAGGCACGGCCCTATCACTCCTCCTAAATCCCCAAAGTCTCCCTGAACCAATCGCTTGTTTAGGCTGTGGTCAGCACTGCCTTTCATTCTCTATCCCAACGTCAATTACTGAAAGCCATAAAGCTGCACGGAGTTAGTTGGGGCTTAGCTCGGCCCTGTGAAGCGGGGGAGGGGAGGGGGCAGGCAGTGGATGGACAGAGATGAGTAGGAAGATATTGAGGGGAGTAGGGAGGGATGGAGGGAGGGAAGGATGGATGGATGGAGGGGAAAGAGGGTATGGTGTGAAATATAACACTTTTAGACAGCCACCAAAA